>NC_142706.1:42163636-42463894 GCF_055471065.1 Atractosteus spatula
ACAAAACCCGAAACACTCGGTCTTCAGCGTCTTCTAACGCCTTGGCTAACCTTCACTGACTACCCAAAACCATACAAGACAAAAGGCACTCACCTGTCCTAAACTAGTGTTACTAATACAAAGATCAACTACATGTGTAGAATGTACCCCACAACCTTAACTAACCCTATACACAAAAGTTCACGCAAATAAACAAGTGAACTATGAATACAAATAAGGGAAAACGAATGTAGACACAAGGAATAGGGTACAAAAAAGCACAGATATTGATATAACAAGTTTGGTCAAGGTAATGGCGAATAAAGGATAAACACAAACAAACAAAAGTACAAGGAGACTAACACAAACCAACAAAGCCGAAGCCATACGGAAAACACACACAAGAAGCGAAAACGAACGAAAACGGAGAGAAACATAGCCAAAGCAAAACGAAAGGGAAACAAAGCCAAGCCGAACAGAACCAAAGTCAAGCGAAAGGCCCCTGCATTCTGAAAACCTCAAAGTTAAATACTGAATAAGCTGAATTCTGATAGGTCGAGAAGCCGATTACGAATGACATATTACGGCAAAGTAGATGAATTAATAAACCAATGGGGAGGGAGAACAACCAAAGTCAGGAAGTGTGGAACATAATATCAAAATAAACACACAGACCACACACTGGGACGTAACAGTTCCAAATATAAATTAAACCAACGAGAGCTCATTGAATGCATCAATTGTAAGATGATATTACTTGGCTAAATTATTTTCAGTTTTTCCCTTACAACCTAAGAAAAAAGTGTATTGTGGCAAACTGAAAGGTTTTTTTACAGATTATTTCTAAGATTTTGCAAATGGCATTTTATTGCCCCTGTTGTGCCATATGATGGAAAAGTAAGTAAACTGATGGAAAAAAGAAATGCAACATTTTCTGGAATGAGAATACTATAGTTATAGCTTATGTACTTTCACAAAACATTGTCAATTTGTTTTAAGCCTTCTGACTTGCAATACAGTTTGTGCAGTGAGGCATTGCAACTTGCCAATCACACGAAAGCTCATTAGGTGCACATTTGCCCAAAGAGGTCCAGGTGGAACAATGCCTGATCAGGTCATCTTTAAAAAGGCCTTAATTCAAAGCTTAGGTGAGTGCAAGAAAAAGGCCACACTTAGTCAGTTTTCTGTGCATTCCATAATGCCTCGAATGTCACCAGAATTAAAGGGCCATTGGCATGCTGCAGGCAGGCATGTCATGTGCCAGCTGTGCCAGACACTAAGGAGAAAGTCACTCCACTGTGTCCCGACTGCAGAGAAGGTTTCAGCAGACTGGCAGGACAGATGACCGTCCAAAATCCGGACGCCCTCAAGTGACCACACCAGAGCAGGACCCACACATCAGACTGGTCCATCTGAGAGATCGTTTCAGATCTGCCACCCGTACTGCTGCTGAAACTGCCGGCAGACACAATGCCCGCATCAGTGACAGGACAGTGAGGCTCTATGCTGCTGGCCTATGAGCAAGACGACCTGTCAGAGGACCTCTGCTCTCACCTCCTAGATGTCACACCCGACTGGCTTGGGCCAGACAGAGGCTGTGATAGACTCGTCAGCAGTGGCATCAGGTCCTCTTTACAGATGAGTTATTTTTCAGCCTGTTCCATGCAGACGGGAGGGCCAGAGTATGGAAGAGAAGGTATTGCGTTTCTTTTTTCAGTTTATATCAGTATAGTTTCAGTTCATAGCAGTATCTTGTGTTAGTTGCATTTATTTACAGAAATATTATTTGTGTAGAAATATGAATAATAGGAAGAGAACATAAGTATTTTATATACATTTTATAGATAGAATTTATTTAAACAAATAGGATTGTAATTAACTTATAATTTGAATACAAATATACTATAGTGACATCAGTAACGTCATATAGAAATGGTTATACTGTAAATGTTTGGTAAATCAGTTGTTATTTACTAATGTAAGGTATCAGATCGATTTAAAAAAATGAATGATTTACACTATGTATTATGAAGCAAAAGTTCATAAGAAAAGGGTTTTTTCAGCAATGCATTACAAATAATTTGTAGGTATGAAATTATTTAGTATGCATTAAAATATAGATCTTTTAGATGTTAGAATGTTGAACGTTTAGAATGTTGAACAACAGCCTTGTTATTGAGAGGTTAGTAATATCAGTACAAAGACATGTTAAAGATTAATAATTATTATTTTACTGAAATTATTTATATTTCAACCGTGAAAGTGTCACGGACGTCAGAAGGGACAAACCGTGGAATGGCAGGAGAGCGGTAAAGACCCTATGCGTAGCGGCAGAATGGGGGTTAGCCCGGGCTCAGCTGTTCAGGAAATGCCGTATAGAAAGCTATGTCCTCAGGCCATGGACAGGAGGACCGACCTGGTGCTAGGCAGGTCTCAGGACATCCTAACCTCAATGCTGAGCAAGGAGCAGAGCAGAAACATGAAGTAAATAAGCTACACAAAAAGACACACCAGAAAGACATGAACAATCACAGGGAACTATGAACAGGACAGAAGTAGAGTGCCCTCTAGGTGTACTGGGCATGACAGAAAGTGAAACCATAAAGGTGAGAAGAGAGGACAAAGTCTATGTTTGATATAAGTGATATAAGCTTCTCTCCCTGTCTATGTGTCTCATGGAGAGCAAGTTGGGGTATGCGAACAGACATATTCCTACTACGAGAATTGTATATGGCCAGTAACCTAATCTTATCTTAAATGGATTATTGTGTAGATCAAAAAGAGACATGGATTAGGTTCAAACTGGAAAGTATCCAAAAGAAAAGCTTTACTAAGTTTTTAGTAGCATAACCTTTCTTTCCCTGTAAAAGTATCCATGAAATAACAGAAAAACATACCCAGCATTTTACCACTGCTGTCCTCAAAGCCTTTGTTTGCTAGAGGAAATAATGTCAGAACATGCATAAAAACATTTGCTATATTGAGACTCTCCACTGGACAATATATCAGATTTGTATTTTTTTTAAGGCCAGAGGGATGTCTTACTCCAGCATGCCTCTTGCCATTTTATAAATGTTGGAAACACTGCAAACCCTGGTAACCAGTATGTTGATATTGATTTATTATCAGTTTGATCACTTAAAACAGCATCTCAATTGATTACGTAGATAGCAAGCAGATTGCTCATAACTGTTTATACCTGTTACAAATGACTAAATATAGTGCTGATGCAAAGAATGAAATTGGTCAGAAAGAAAAATAATTATTGTAACACCTAGCAGATATTTTAATTTTAAATAATTAAAATTAAAAGTTTATAGGTAACCATCTGTCTGCATAGATAAGTCTGAAATTCATATCTCATGAAAAAGATTTTAGAGTCTTGAGTGATTGAAATGACAATATTGTAGAATATTAGCCATTTACATCATAGAAAATATATTCTACTCATTATTTTTCGAGAGGCAGTAACACAATTCTATGGAATATATTTCAATTGTTTGCTCTTCTTATTTAAACACCTGATACTATTCCATAGAAATTACAGATGCCCAGTGTGTAATGGCATTATTAAGAAGTGGATCCAGTAAGATATTGTGGTCAAGAATAATTAACCAAGGTGAACATTTGTTAATTATTAATTATTAAACACTGGCATTTGTTGTCAAAACAGATATATATATATATCAAGAAACATACTTGAAAATGCTCTCATTAATACAACAACATCAAGATAAATTGTACAGGACGTATGAAAAAAAAATTGTTGTGAGCTTCACAAAACTGATATTTATGGTAGGGCTAACATTCGGAAACTGCTTGTAACCAAGGCAAAAGTGCAACAATGCATAACCTCGCATATTGAACACAAAACCAAGACTTCTAAGTAGTGGAAGAAAGTAATATGGACTGATGAGTCATCTTTTACTCTTTTTCCTACATCTTCACAGGTTTATGTTTGGAGAATGCCAATGGAAGCCTTTAACCCACAATTCCTGTTCCCAGCTGTTAAATATGGTGTTGGATTCTGATATGAGCAAGGATATCTTGTGGGAGTCACTGGGTATGTGTATTACTCTACAAGGTAATCCCAACTACTTATTAGTTAAAACATATTAACAATAAATATTATTTTTCCTGTCCCCTTGTATATGCTATTTGCTAATATGGTGAAGATAGATGAATGGGCTATGGAAATATTAGTGACTTAATATTGTAATCTATCTTCCAACTATGCTGCCTTACACGTCTATTGCCAGAGTATCATCCATCTCTCTTACTCTGAACTGTGGTATTTTGTGTGCTGTTATTTAAACCAGTGAACTAGTGTGCCCTTTATGTTTGCAGTCATTTATTTGCATGTGTAAAATCACAAGCAACAATTTCTTACAAATGACGTTTTTGCCACAAAATGGTATTTGAAACTTTCACAATCTTTTAAATTATTGCATTAAATCAGGTCATAAGTGTTTTATTACAATATTTAAATGAAAAAGAGAGGCAATTTAAATCCTCTTAGATGCATCTATTCCTTTGCTTCCCTGAACAGACATTTTCTGTATCTTTCATTAAAAGGCTACAGATGCAGCATTTTTATCTTAAAAGTTATGGTTGCCTAATATCTTTAGTCCTTTTTGACAAGGTAGAAAGTGAGATGTGTGTTTGCATTGCATGGTAATTCAGTTTAAGGTATCTGTGCATTAAAAATGCTGACTGAATGCACTTTCTTTTAATTAATATACAGTAAATGGTTGAAAACGGCACATAAACAGGAGAAGATATCCTTTTCACTCTGACTTCTCCAACTACTAATACCTTTGAATAGAAATCTTTCCTTTAAAATGTAATGCAGACTTTGACGAAGAAAGTCACCAACTTAATGACAGTAGCTGCAGTGCAGTCTCTTTGTCTCCTTCTTCTCAATGCATGTACTTGTCCAAAAGCTACAACCCTATGCTTAGAGAATGTTTTCATGTCTATAAATTACTTACTCCCTAATCTTCAAAGGCAGGACAATGTAATTAGGTGAGTGGTTAATTTTATATATATATATTATGTATTACCTTGTACTTTACATCTAAAGTATAAGATAACTGCATTCAGTCCTCATTTGTATTTCTAAAAAGGGGTGAAGGTTTAACATAGCTAATAAGAATGATGTTAGATTTTCATGGAGTCAATTTGTTTATAGCCTCTGATGCAGAAAGAACCTCACTCTGTTTTGACTTAACATGACCCTGACCAAGGCATCAAATCAATACTGAAACTAAAAGTAGCAGCCAAATGCATTTGGCTGAAATCATTCACAGTACAGCCTGATACAGTAAATGGATACACGTTGCATCAAACTGCGTGATTCACTTAAACTTTTAGTCTTCTTTATAACTACATGCACTGTTACAAAAGCCCCATTCAGTTTTCGGTACCCTGGAGTGCTGCTGTTGTAAATGTTAACCCTTAACAGGTAAGACGCATTAGACATTTGGAATGAACATTGTACCTGTATACTTGGAGACTCTCAATTTCCTCAGGTATGATTGTATATGTTTTAAACATTTAATAATTTTACGATGGGCACTTCAATTTAACATTACAGCATAGTCTAGATAGGTCAGTCACCTCAGACACTTTCAAGTCCTCGATGACAAGTACAGTAGTGAACATGTACATTAAAACCTCTTAACGTTTAGCGTGGTAGCAAGCCTTTCTGATTTCTTTATCCAACTAAAAGAGAATACATTTATTTCTCTACTGTCCACAAAAACTATACACATTTTTTTTCGAGTGAATAATTCAGCTTTTACATACATATCACAAGCGTTCATACATACGATAGCAATTTCAGACCATGCACCTATAAGTTTTAAGATTTCTGTTAATCACAGACAATCTATATTGTCTATATGGACATCTATATGGCATTTCAATACTTCTTTATTAAAGAATGACTCCTTCAGTATTTTATACAGATGGAATGGGAAGAAATGATAAATTTGACTGTTCTCCCTCTATATTTTGGGAAACAGCAAGAAGAAACCTTTAGAGCTTGTCAAACTAAATTTGAATTTGACAAAAAATCTGTGTGTCTTCTTCCGGAGTAACTAATCAAAGATAGGGAGAAGAGTATCACAAGGACTATTAAAGAGGACGGGGAAAATTACATATGATTTAACTGTAATAACACATTTAAATAATTTTTTTCAATTTTTTAAACTTCAGAAAAAAAGGCATAAGACACAGAGATGAATTTATTCTTAAACAAAATTGATATTCCTAAAATTTCCTGAGAGGAAACCAAAGCCAGATTAGATTCCCCTCTCTCTTTGAATGAATTACATAAGGCACTATTTATGGAGAATGGGAAATCTCCCAGTTTAGATGGCTTCCCTCTATAAACATTTCCGGCCTTTTTAGGATGATTAAGTAGATACAGTATCAACATCCAAAAATCTGCCTGAACATATGAACACTTTATTGATTATTATACTATTAAACAAGGATAAAGCCTACTTTGCAATAAATTATCACCCTCTTAATTTATTGGATACAGATTTGATTATTATTTCTAAAACATTAGCAAATTGTTTAAACTCATTATTAATAACATCACTCACCTAGACCAGACTGGCTTTCTGAAAGGGATAGAGATACAGTACATAACAGATAACACCTGATTACTTTTCTGGGTAATGTATCATTCAAAACAGTCCACTACTCCTGCTGTGGTAGTCTCTTTAGATGCAGAAAAAGTTTATGGCGTTTTCTGTTCCAAATATTGTCTCTTATGGGTTTTGAACCACAATTTATTGGTTGGCTTCAAATTTTGTATACTGCACTCAAATCTTGCTTTCATAAATGATAATATTTCTAAACTTTTGTGATGTCATGGTACCAAGCAAGTGACCGTTATTGCTGCTTCTCTTTGCAATTTTTATAAAACCTTTCTCCCTCATAATCAGACAAGATAAAACTATTTCAGGTATTGAAAGGTTCAGTTCAACACAGAACAGGTTTATATGCTGATGACACATTACTTAATTTACAACACAGCTCTCTATAATTACTACTAAATCTCATTAATAAATTCAGCTATGCATGAGGCTATTAAAGAAATCTAAAATGGTGGTTGCTAAGACAGCAAAGTAAGATATTTGCTCATTTTAACCCTTTTGGAGACATGCAGTTCGGGAGGGATGAGGACAGCCAGTCTATTTAAACTCAGTTGTCACAAACCACAACTAATCCTGATGTAATTTCTCCATTTCCTGTATATACCACATGTCACCCTTTCCACTTCCTCACTTGTTTTGCATTGCTCAGACCACTCTTTACCATGTTTTACCCTGCATTACCTTATTGCATTTTTCACTTCTCTATAGATCTCCAGATTTCTTGTTCCAACAATGAGTTCTCAGGTAGCGTCCAGGAATCTCCAACCCATCATAACCAGCCCTTTCTTTCTGCTGCTCCTTCCACTGACCCTCCACATCAATCTCCAGCCTTTTCATCTCAGCAATGCTCATCTCCTGGTCAGGCCTCACAGGCATCTATGCATCACTAAAGATTAGAATCTGCTGTCATTGTCCTTCCCTCTTCTAAAATCCATCCCTCCCTCTCATCCCAGATGAATTTTCCAAAATGCCCCATCCTCACAAAAACAATCACACTTGCTACCCATAAATAAACTAATTTCAAACAAAATGCCTCCAAGAAAGAACTTCTGGCTAAAATCCATAACAAGCAAACTTCGTACCTCCAGCATTCCTCTGCGCCCTCTGATAACATCACCTGTGACACTACTCTTTTGCCTGCTGCAAGGACCCCAGAGCTACCTGTGCATTATTCTGTCTTGTCTACTGTTGTGTTAAGCATTCCACACGCTCTCACAAATGCCCTCACATTCCCATGCTCATGCACTTAAATAAATGCTACTTCCCATCATTACTTAAACTCTCCTGTTTCTTCTTACCTTCGCTCACTATTGCGGATTTTCTTTCAGAGTTCCCTAGCGTGCATTCCTTCAGTTCTTGTCTGATCTTTTCTCGCTACTCGACTTGCTTGTTTCCTGGTTACGTCTCAGGCTTTGTGTCTCTAATTGGTTGCCTCAGTTTTGCTATCTCCTCCCGGTTTTCAACTATCACCTGCCTTTTGGATTCTTGATTCCTGGACACACATTTAAGACTCCCTGCAGCTTCTCTAAGGTATTTTTCAACTTAAGCCCAGCACAGGGTCATATCTTAATTACTAACATGTTGTGCCTTGTCCCACCATGTCTTTGATGTCTGCCCCTTCCTCTTTCCTACAACCAAATCATGACTTTTCTGAGCAACTGTACTTTGGTCCTTTTTATTCTACCTTGGCTTTTTTTCACAACCCAAAACTACTGAGTCTAAGGCCCTAGATTCCTGCCCTTTTCCCATCCGCTTCCTTGATATTTAATCTAATTACTACACTCTCTTTTGCCTCTTCCTCCACTGTCCAATGTGGCCCAAGTTTTGCTTGTTTGGCGCCTATTCCAGTAGGATATTGGTTTATGTAACCTTGGTTGAAAGTTATGCTTACTGTTCTATGTTCTTTAATTTGGGAAGGTTCTACTAAAGCTCTTGACACCAGAGCAACCATACTGCAAGAGTCTAACAAAGCAGTAACTTGCTGGTCAGCAATCTTTACACATGTTTAAAGTCATCATTTTCCCCTGAAATTTCTGACCCCACAAAACATTCTGACCCCACAAAACAGTTTTGCATTCCTCTCTCTACACTTCCCCCAGATTACAGTCCATATCTCCTTGAGAAAGCCAGGGTGCATTATGAACCAGTTCTCAGCAGCAGAAACACAGTAGGACAAAGTCACACTGGTATTTCCTCTCTCCAGGAATACCCCTACTTCTTTTCACAGGGCATGTCCTTGGCTCCTAAATCTTAAAGTGGCTTAAATGGCTTAAAGTGACGTTCCGGGATCCCACTCTTCAGCAGGTCTGTTGTGGAGAAATTGCATTCCACCATGGCAATGACCTGATTAGCGTTCTTTGGGTCCCCCTGACTGACCCATCTTCTTAAAGGAGAAAGCAAACTCCTCAGAATCCTGTCCAGGACTTTTAACTCTACAACCTGGACTGCACTGTGTACCTCAGGCTGGGGCCATTTCCTTGCCAGATGAAAGACAGACCAGAATTTCAGCCTTTAGTTTCTGAAAATCAGAGGCATCAGCAGCCTCCACACCATGGTAGGCTTTCTGTGCCTCACCACTTAAAAATAGGGCTAATAGTACAGCCCACTGGGCCAGCGGCCGTCCATCCAAAAGAGAGTACGCCCCTACATCCCTATGCCCCTACATCCTCTATAGCAGTCATTTTCTACAAGTAGCAGCTAACAAGGATGTGCTGAGGTTCCTCCATTGTCCTAGCTGCTAGACCATCGTTTCAGCAATATTCTGATTCTGAATCTCCAACTGTAAACATTGGCTGGTTCACTTCTGCTCCTCTCTAAGTAGCTGATTCTGTTCATGTTGCGTTACAGACAGCTGCTGGAGTACGGCTGTGGCCAGTATCATGGCCTTTATGTAATCTTCCATTTGTTTTTCTCTTTGTTACCCAGGCTTTTAATAAAGTGCCCACATCCTTCACCATATGTGATGTTTTCAAGGGTTGTTGGATCACAACCGAACAGGATCTCAACGTTGTACTCCCTAAGAAAAGCCATAACGTACTCACTTTGGCCTTTTTAGCATTCAAAATAAATCAACAACAAAACCCAGCCTAACTCTATGGTTCTTTTCAAACAAAAGACGCTTGGTTGTGTTTGCCACACCCATTTAAAGCCATCAAACAGAGAGTTAATCCCTCATAGCTGAGACAGTTTAGACAGGAAATGAACAATTCATTTCCCCAAGGCATCTGGGGATGTACAGATGCAGCCATTCAAAATGGGTGGGGTATTTCGCGGTATACCCCGGTGGGCGTGTCGCAGTATCACGCAGTATCACGGGGTTAATCGCGTCATTTGACGGCATCACCTTGTAAAACCGCCAGGAGGAGCCAATAAAGTTTAACCTCTCATGTACAGCATTTGAGCTTTTAAATTTAAACTGTGTATTACAGCATGTTATAATCATCAGTCATTAAAAAGCTGGTATATTTTATGAAAGCAAGATTGCTCAGTTGGACAAAAGTACACAACCTACCTTTATCAGAAATATTTATGCATCAAAGCCTTTACCGAAGATATTACTAATAATATTAATAATGAATGACTTTGGACAAACTGTAAACTCAACGTATAATTTCTTTAGCACATTTGTACAAGCACTTGGAATCTGTCCAAGCCCTACTTTGTCAGGCATTTTCTTTTACTGCAACGGACATAAAAACTCCCTTGCTTTTAACTGAGCGTTTCATAATTTCTAACTACGAAAATTATTTAAACTGCGACACTTATCATTCAACCAGAGCTCAAAATATCACAAGGATCCTCAAGAGCACAGCAAAGACTGTATTAAAAGATACTTGTATCAGATACATGAGAATCCAGTCTTTTTTATCAATGCTTTCTTTTCCGTATACCAGATATTATGGAACCACTTCAGAAGGGTGTCAGCCAGTCAGATTCCAGGAATCGGTACTTTAAAAAAAAATACACACCAGTATTCCATTTCTCCCTAAACATTTTAAGTATAGAAGTCTTTAACTAACATGTGAAATAGCATGTAAAAAAGTGGTAGTTTTAAGCTTTTCTGCTAATACAATACGGAATCGTGTATCTAAAGAAATTAATAACGATATGGTTATATTCGTGTACTGCGACATTTCTTAGAAAAAATAGAATAGCAATATTATGGACAATTAATTGACATTTATATTTCTAAATATCACAACATGATCGAATTTAAGTCATTTTAATAACAATGAATAGTCACCTATGCGTTACAATATAAACATTTATATTGATTTAAATCACGTTTTGATTTAAATCGCAAACGCGTGTTTAAATATATGTGTTTTTTTATTCACAATCAGACAAATGCAACATAAATTGATATCTTTATCTTCTAAGTATCTTAATAAACTTTCAGCATAGCTTTCTCCCTGTTTAGATTTATTTTTCTTGGGATCTTGGGATCAAACGTGGAAAGATTAGATTGTAATCGTTTTTTTTTTTTAAATACATTTTAGAAAAGTGTAATCTATACTAAAAAGCTGTACACCACCAGCTATATAGATACATATTGTAATACTTTCGGGTTTGGATAGGACGGACACAAGAACTCAGACTTGCGGAGTTAAAGGAAGTGAAAGCCTTTATTTTTCTTCTCCGTCACCACCTGCTAGACCGGCTCTCCCGCGCCCCCGCCCGCCAACAGCGCGAACCAACACACCGCCCGCGCGCCCGAGAGAGAGAGAGAAAAGAGAGAGTGGTCTGGCTTTTTTCTGGAAAACCATAACTCTGGTCTTGTCCAGATTGACTGTCAGCGCCCAGGTCTGACAGTGCTGCTCCAGCAGTGCCAGGTTCTGCCGCAGCCTCTGTTCTGTGGGCGACAGCAGGACCAGGTCGTCTGCAAAGAGCAGGAACTCGATTTCTGTAATTAATGCAGATCAGTAAATCAAGGAACAAAACAATTATTGTGCCTGGCTCCTCAATGGGCTTTGACGTGCTAATGCATTGGTTTCACAGTCCGGGTGTGGCAAGCCTCTAATGTCTCCCGACTTCGAAGAGAGAGGTGAAACAGCCCTACACAGCCCTGTCGCAATACACGAATATAATTATATCTTATTAATTTCTTTAGATACGCGATTCTTTTAATACAGTCTTTGCTGTGCTCTTGAGGATCCTTGTGATATTTCGAGCTCTGGTTGAATGATAAGTGTCGCAGTTTAAATAATTTTCGTAGTTAGAAATTATGAAACGCTCTGTTAAAAGCAAGGGAGTTTTTATGTCCGTTGCAGTAAAAGAAAATGCCTGACAAAGTAGGGCTTGGACAGATTCCAAGTGCATTTTTGCAATTTACGTTGTATTGTGCATTGTGCTGCAGTAATACAGTTTAAAATAATTAAAAGTCTAAACGGTATCAGTTTTATTTATGGGTTGCAATTTTAAAAAAGTCAAAAACCGCACTCAAAATGCAATTTAGAGCTTTCTGGGAAGAGGAGACACCCAAATTAATAATGTAACATGCCACTGTTTGTGCATGAACAAGGTTATACTGCTATTTCCTTAGATACGCGATTAAAAAAAATAAAAACATTTTTGAATCCCTGGCGGAACCGGGCATCCATAAGAATCAAGTAATAGGTTTATTCCATGCTGAAAAAAAGAAGAAAGAAAACACATTCCATAAGAATCAGCGCTTTTATAGATCGCCTTTAAAGGTGGCTTCTCAAAACGCTTTACAGGATAAAAACAACAATAACAACAACAACAACAATATTGTATTTCATTGCACTTTGACAGATCGTCCTTAAATCAATTGTTGACTTTTCTCTCTTTACTACTGTACTTTTTTGGATTGACTGAGCTCCGCTCTGTACCACACAATGATCCCCCCAGAGTCTCTGCCCCGGGTGATTTGGGTTTTTTTGACAGAGGGTAAAAAACTCTCTCTCTCGCTTGCCCTCCCCCCCCCCCGTGTATTGTCTGTTTTTTTTGTGCTGTCCTTTGACAAAACAAGGCTCGCCAGATAATATGAATCGAAACTTGTTTTTCTAGCTTTTAAAGTCGTGCGATGTGTAAGCGGGAACACATCATTATATCTTACATATGAAAAATACATAATATAGCTCCCAAACAAACGCAAACGTGTTTTTAATAAGATGCTTTTATTCACTCATAATCCGACAATTTCAGGAAGACTAAGGAAGGAATAAGGGAATTGTCATCTGTTGTTGAAGCTCTGTGAGCTCGGTGACTTTTAGACCACTTGTTATCCCAGGTTGTTTGAATCGCCACAATTCAAATAGAGAAAAAAGAGCTGACTGACAAGATTTAAGATGTGGCTGTAAATGTTGGATTAAAAAAAAACACACTGCCCAACGTTTGTTGCATTGCTTGAAAAATAACTTTATTTCGAGAGACTGGATAAGTAATTCAAGTGTTTTTTTTTTAACTCCCTGAAAAACAGCTAATAATTTAACTATATGTGCAAACATTTTATGATATGTCGCTGTTGTGAATGTCTGTGGAGTGTATCTTATTTGCCTGTCTGTACTGGCTGTGCTCTCTCTCTCTCTCTCTCTCTCTCTCTCTCTCTCTCTCTCTCAATTCAATTCAAGGTGCTTTATTAGCATGACAGATGGGTACAATCAGTGTTGGGTATTTACTTTGCTTTGAGATGCCACTTTTAAAGGTGATGTATAAAATCAAGGCTTTAACTTGCTTTAACTCCGCAAGTCTGAGTTCTTGTGTCTGTCCTATCCGAACCCGAAAGTATTACAATATGTATCTTTATAGCAGGTGGTGTACAGCTTTTTAGTATAGATTACACTTTTCTAAAATGTATTTTAAAAATAAAAACGATTACAATCTAATCTTTCCACGTTTGATCCCAAGATCCCAAGAAAAATAAATCTAAACGGGGAGAAAGCTATGCTGAAAGTTTATTAAGATACTTAGAAGACAAAGATATCAATTTATGTTGCATTTGTCTGACTGTGAATCAAAAAACACATATATTTAAACCCGTGTTTGCGGTTTAAATCAAAACGTGATTTAAATCAATATAAATGTTTATATTGTAACGCATAGGTGACTATTCATTGTTATTAAAATGACTTAAATTCGATCATGTTGTGATATTTAGAAATATAAATTTGTTTGGTGCGAGTGAGGTTTTATTTAATCTCTGACCCAGGGAAACGTTTTATTTTTTCAAAGAAATGTTTGTTAAAAAAAAAGTCATGGCTTCAGCTGGATTCAAACACTCACCATGTGACGCAGGAGTCAGGAACCTAACCCACAGCGCCACCGGCGAGGTCACATGCAGGGTGCTGAAAAAGCACTACAGAAACATTATCGACAGACAATGTACAGCGTGTACTATTCTTGTGTTGCGGTACATGAATATAATTATATCGTTATTAATTTCTTTAGATACGCGATTCCATATTATATTCCCTTTTAATCAAATTCTAAAAGTATGCTTGTTGACTACGGTATCACATTACTTAAAGACTTTGAAGCTTAAAATGTTTAGGGAGAAATGGAATACTGGTGTGTATTTTTTATTTAAAGTACCGAGACCAGCCATATACTGTATGTTTATGTTCCAAAATTAATATCGTTTATGGCCTTCACACGCGTTACAGTATGCTCCTATTCTTTTTATGCTCAAGTACTAAGATTTCCCTTCAGTGGTAAAATTCCATATGAATATTCAATGCTAAAACGGGCACAGTAAAGACATTTACTGTAAATCTTTCTACGTCCGACCAACGGACCACGAGTGCCCTAGTCGGTCAACCAATCACGTATCGCGCGTCACGATGTGCGACGCCGTAGCCAATTACCTCCGGTACGTGTCTGTACTGCGCACTTTGAATGGCTGCATCTGTATGGTTCCCATGTCCCCTACACAGGAAACTACAAATTTTTGAAGAGATGGTCAAAGAGGCTGGATGCTTCAAATTTCTACAGCCTTGTGGGCCTGAGACTGAGAGGGGGTTCCATAACAGGGAAAAAAAAGACAATGCATTATTGCTCTTGGCAATCTACAATAAGTCCGATTGTTAATTAACCCTCAGATGTTAGTAATGCCTACACCCAAGACATCATGAGGTCACTCCTTATTTCTATATTTCAAGTCCTGAGCTCTGGCCAAGAATGGTCTTTATAAACATCTTTCAGGAAGTCTTATAGGAGAAGAATTTGGGTTGCACAGATTGCACCAGTGGACACAGAAGAGGACTCGGACAACAGAGAGAGAATCTACAGAGACCAGAAGAGGAAGACTCAGGCATCATCTTCCTCCAATCTACCCAATATAGGACTCAGAGAAAACAAGGTGGGGGAGAGGCATTATGTACCACATTGTTCAGCACTGGCATAATTGAAGAGAATGCTTTGGCAGAACCAAAGGACTAGATGGAGTTTTGCCCTTTCTTCCCTGTGGCTGAATGAGGCATGCCAGATTGGTGAAGAAAACCGTTTTCTGAGAATAATATTGCTGGATTTTTCCACTGAGACAATTGTTTTTGGTTAACTGGAGTCTTGAGTTAGTCTGAGAGTACGGTTGTTCCTGGGTAATACTTTTTTTGTCTGTCTGTTCTCTTATGATGAAGATAGTGACATGCTGCAGATACTACAGGTATAAAAAGGGCAACTATTTGATTACTAATGTCTTGTACTGATCTGTGATTGCACTGGTGTTTCTGAAAGAGACAAAGAACCTGTTTCTAAGTGACATATATCGGCTAAAACTGATTAATTATATGCACAAAGGCATTCTTATTGAAAATCTGAGTGAATAGAACCATTACTAACAGTTTCTTCATACTGTTCTTTTGCCTGTACATGAGACATCTGTACATTTGTTCCCACTGAGATTTCAGTGTGACTACTCCCAGAAAACTCCAACTTCTAAGCCATAGGGCACACTTCCTGACAGAATAGAATTCCACTTTACCAGAATAATTCAGCACTACACAGACTAAAACAGGGAGACACTGCTTTTTACAACAATTTCAGTGTCAAATGATCCTTTCAACACAGATCCAAGTGAACCTTGTTACATTCAGAATCAAGTTTAGCCTGTTGCTTATTTTCAAGCACCTCAATCTCATCAAAAGGGATATCTAATAGATTACAGGCAGTAGACATATAATTGATCAGAGTTGATACTTAACGTTCATAGTGTATTAATACAAACCTTTTCTGCCACATTTAAAAAAAACACGATTTACAACTCAAATTGGCAAAAATGTGTAAGCTTCAAACAGCTGATTTCTATTTTACAAAGATATTCCATATTCTTATTACATTCTATCGATCCTTTGAATACCCTTTTTAATTGATACTAACATTAACTAGTCTTGTTCAATATGTATGTTATTGACACTAGAGTCTGTACAGAATTACTTCATTTTGCTGAAACTGCATAAAACAATGTGCTAACATTATGCTGAACCATTTTCAGCAATTTTCTTAAGATATGAAAGTTAATTCAGAAGTTCTGTAAGGGCTATATGACTAAATGTATGGCTAAATAAAATAGAAACTGATGAGGTACCTTTTGTCTGTTTTTTATTTGCTTCAATGCCTAGCATTTGGATGCAGAAACTGCAGTGGAAATGCATTCTTTGTTAGAAAGCATAACGGAATGCCTCATTTTTATACTCAAAGAAATCATTCAATGGACATCAAGAAAACCTCTTGACACAGGACTAATTATAGCACTTTGTCATCCCTACATTTCAGAAAGGCAGTGCCACTTGCCACACTGTCAGAATTTAAACAGTGTGAAAGAAGATAAAAATGCATCATGTAAATATATGGTTTGGAGTCTCCACAGAACACACACAGTAGTACCTAAACAAGGATAATGAACCCAGACCTTAATCCAAATGTGTAAATTGTAACTCACATACATTTTCTTTCAATTAAATGAAACATATTTCACATACAGTATTTCACGGTGGTTATTTTATTCTAATAGAGCTCTCTTAAGTATTTATATAGAACTTCTGAACAGTCATTCACTTATCAACATTGTTGGAATATAATGTCATTTTTTTCCCAATAGACATTGTATTGTTGCACCCATTCTTAGTATACAGCGCCTTGCAAAAATATTCAGACAAGGTTTTATATATTGTTACTTTGAAGTTTGCTGTCATGACACTTAGATTCAGCAATTAATACCTGTCACTAATGTAACGTACTTCACACATTTAAAGCAAATGAAAAAAATATGTATGCATCATTTTGTAATTTCACAAAATGGGAAACTGCAGGAGTTGGCATGGTGGTACAGTGGCACTGTGGTTACCATATGCTGCCTTGCCCTGGGTTCACTTCCTGTGGTGTTAGTTACGTGGAGTTTTGCATGTTCTCCCTGTGTTCACATGGGTTTCATCTGGGTACTTCAGCTTTCTCCCTCACTCCAACCACATACTGCTAGTTTAATGGGCTTCTGAGAAAACTGGCCTTGCCGAAAGTCTGAGTTTGTGTCTGTGTGTGCTCTGATGGATTGGTTTCACATCGAGGGTGTATCCTGCTATGCGGCCATTGTTGACCAGGTTTGAGTTCAGTTCTCCTTTATCGAGTAAAGAGGTTAGAAAACAGATGGATAGGAAAGGACTGAATATTTTTTATACATGTCCAAAATGTATATATTGTAAACTGTATATGTGTCTAAAATAATTCACTATCAGAACTGTTATTACAAAAATAGTATTTGAAGGCCAATAAACCTGCAGAACCATACTGAAGTAGAAAAGTAATTCAATTCCTCATAATCCATATTAATCTACATATCCACTGAGCCATAGTTTTGAGTCAGAACTATTCATTCCAATAGTTATTTACTAAGTAATCAAACAATGACATCAGAAAAAAAGCATTCTAGTAAACTGACATGTTTTATCAAAATGGGTTTGCTTTTAAAATGTATAACTGTGTTTTACAGAGATTAGCGAGAGATGCAAGTTCCAAAATGTAGTTTCATCATAAGTCATTGTCTTATTATTATAATTAGAACAAAATATAATTCCAGTTGAGTCTTTTTGTTCTTAATATATATATATATTAATACTTTGCAATTGCTATTATGATATTTTGAGTCCTTGAATAGGAACACAGCTATTGAATAATATTGCATTAGAGTTTTAAATATTCAGTGTTTTTATTCCAGAATTCAAATACTTTTTACTGGTGTTAGTCTTTTCTCTGATTAAAAAAATGCAGTGACTAACATTGAGATTCTCTCAGAGTTAACCCCTAAGTAACAACATTCTGTGTCTTTCCCTTGTCCCTAAAATTATTTTAAGCATACTTTCAATTGTGTTAGGTTTATTATTTCCTTAGCTGACACCTGAAAAAATATAGCAAAATGTTGAAAAGAGAATCTGTACAGTATATAATAAATATATAGCTTTTAAAATATGATAGCCACACATTAAGCATCTTCATAATTACCATTAGTCATATCGCACACTTTACTCTTAAAGAGTAAAGTGCAGTCTTTACATTTACAGATGATTAATGCTGGATTGTAAACTGCCAGACCATTTTTTTCTTTTCTATCCAATCTAGAACCTCCATTCAAACCTTCCAACCCAATAGAATTCCTAAAGAATGATTATCCTCATTAGCTAATCAAATTAAAGCTGTGCATAATGTGCAAAATGTAGAATTAAACCTTTCTAATTTATAAGTTGATTGCATCCATCTTGTTTGACTTTCCTGTAAGTCAATCTCAGGGAATGAGTATGAAACATAAAGGAAAGAAAAGCCGACTACATTCCTGTGTTAAATTATTTGTGGATCTGAAGTAGTGCCATGTTTTAACAGATTGTGTAATTTTTTTATTCTAAAATAAATATGATACATAGTTGTATTTTTTTCATTTTACAAATATACCATAATTCTTAATGTTTATACTTTCTTCTTGACACCCTTGTAATGGAGCTCCAACTATTCCCCTTCATAAACATTACTCTAGAACTGTGAGAATATAAAGAAGATGTATTTCAGCCCAAGTAATCACCAAAATAATAATTTAATCACAAAATTAAAGATAATTTAAAAATAAAATAAACATTAATATAATCCTGGAAACTTTTGCCTCAGCAAAACCGGTGAGATATATAACCGCTGTCATTTTAAGTTATTTGGTACACCACCTAAAAAACTGCCTTAAGACTTATTACGTCTAATGGAGACTAATTTGTTTTGGGTAATCACATACAAATGCACCAATAAAAATTCTTTAATCAAATAACTATTACATTAAACACAGAGTGAAAAAATGGGTGTTTTGGCATCAGATTTATTGATGTTAAGTCATATTGACAAGTCAGTCAGCAGGGACTTTAAAGGAAGCAGCTGAGAAAGACTCTGACATCATCTTCCTCCACCCCTACTTGACATTGGACTCTGACAAATCAATATGGGGAGCAGACATGAGGGAACCATATTGTTAGAGACAGCCAGGACGAGAGAAGATGCCTAAGAACTATCAAAGGAACTGCACTGAGAACAGAACTGCTCGACAACATTATTTTGGGGCATTTATTGGGTAACTGGGAACCAATGGGTTGCTTGTGGTTCGTATGTAATTTGTGTCTTTTAGAGTTTTTTTAGAATATTCTTTGAGGACGGTGTTGAATGTTGTTAACTAAAGTGAAAAGGGCACTTTTTCCATACTAGCGTTTGTTGCTAATCTGTGCATGCACTGGTTGATCCTTGGAGATGAGAACCTGGCAAGGAAAGGAGGGTCCTAGCACTTTGGTGGTATAGTCATGCCTAATCAACAATATTTCTTGTTTGAGGGGACACCTATCCATGACACATTTGAATGGGTAATACTACTTAGAATATGAACTGCAATACATGTTACGGTCAGCTGCGTAGGTGTGTTTTTAGGAGATTGGAGGATCCTGGGCGGATTTCAGGAAAATACTTCCGGGATAAAGTATAATGTAATCATCAAAGCAAAAAAATGAAATCCGGAATCTACAAACCGTAGCCACAGTAAAAGCTGAAAGAGTTCAGGAAACGAAGCAGGTCAATAAAACAAATGCCAAATCCAAGAGCCGAAAATCAGTCAGAAACCATGAAATCGGTAGTACAAAAGACACAAACCAAAAAGCAGGGAGTAGCTCGGAGCAATGAGATAAATGCAAGGGCTTCCTGAAATAGGATGGTGCCAGGGATGTGGTGCAGAATGAGTAAACTGAGTGGTTTATGTATTAAGCCAAAGCCTATGCCTTCTTAAAGGGGCTGTGCGTGAT
This sequence comes from Atractosteus spatula, assembly GCF_055471065.1. Taxonomy (NCBI): domain Eukaryota; kingdom Metazoa; phylum Chordata; class Actinopteri; order Semionotiformes; family Lepisosteidae; genus Atractosteus; species Atractosteus spatula. The sequence continues at coordinate 42,183,555 of NC_142706.1, forward strand.
ATGGGGGTTGTAATAATACAAAGTGCCTTATTCCCATCATAACTATAGTAAGCTATTGTTATGGCTATGTGATGATAGAGCAATTATGTATAATGCAAAGGTAAACAACAAATCAGCTGATGTATAAGGTAAATACACATTTTAGATTCAGTCCGTTAGATTGCTTTCTGTGCAAAATATAACAATGACCACACTGAAAGAACCAGTGACAGTATCATCCACACAAAAAAGGCTACATTTCTTAGCACTGATGTTGGAGGGCACACTGCTGTCTTTGGGAAATTAGTTTCTTGATATGGTTTCTTGTTGTTGTGCACATGGTCATTTTAAATTTCTGTTCAAGGCTTGTTGCAGTTGAGTCTCTGATTTCTAGATGACATATTATGTTGAACTTTGTGCCAATATAAAGAGTAATTTCTTTTCTTCTATCTTTGCCGCAATTCATTGTACACACTTTTTGTTTTCAATTTTATAGATTTAGTTTTGAAAATAAAAAAATGTGTTTGCAGTGGAAGTGGAATCCCTTGGCAATGTGTGTTGATTGGATACACAGCTGACGGGCATGTGACTGTTGCAGCACTCTGCTGTGCAATACACTTGAACATCCAGTAAAATTAAAACATTCACTATTCTGACAGTGATTTTTATTCTCTAAGTGGTATACAAGTGGACAAATATCGCTGGGTTATGTGACTTAGAATAAGATACAACATCCTAGCTTTGTTTTAGTACATTAAGCCCTGTCACCCCTCCAATTACTGTCTTGTAGCATATTGTGAGGACTATGATAGAAAAATGTTACATAGCTCAGACAGGTGGTGTCAGAGAGTAGTGTATCTATAGTCCTTATCTCCACTGTGCTGGTATGAGTGCTGTAAATGTGAGCTGACATGATTAACAATTGAAGATTCAAAAATGGGGGGAGGTAAGAGGTTATTAAATGCAAAAAGCTGGTTATTCAAAATCTGAAACAAAGTACATTAAAGCTATAAAAAAGGAAGTTACATTTATTCTTTGGTTCTATTAATCATCAGATGAGATTCAGAATTCAACCACACTGAAATCATTTCCCAGTGGATTGTCTTATTTGGAAGAAAAAAATCTGCCCTATAGCAAATTTGAGCCTAATGTCACTGGTCATTGCACCCTTGACACAACATTCATCAAGAAAAAAAATCTGCTCTGGTCTGTTCTTCCAATTCCCATTTAACCAAATCAAATTTATTTTTGTCTTCTTAATCATGTGGGTGTTATATGCACCATACCTTTGGGCTAATGTACTATTATTGCTTTCTAATGACAAGAGACTGTTAAGCTACATAACATTTACACATTGGTAGAATGCCCAAAGGACAACTTGGGCTATGAAATTATCCACAAACCTATGCTGAAGCCTTGAAATAAGGATATTTCATTGGATAAAGCTACTACAGATGCAGCCATCTAGAATATGCATCAAAACCCATGTCCGCAGTGAGGTATTATTCAGCTTAACAAATTTAGCTTTTCAATGCTCATAGAAGATCGATATGTGGCACTTATGGTAAGTTAGATGTTAGTGAAATGACAGCTTTGTTTAATCTGTTGTAATACTTCTTTAAATACACTTAATGTGGAATATTAATATGGAATCATGCAACTAAAGGGAAATTTTGTAGCTGAAAATCAAAATAAAGTATAACGTTTCTGATCGTCATTAAGTATATTAATTTATTCATCTAAATATATATTTATATATCTGGTAGTGGCAGTTGAAAATAAACAATAAGATGCACAACATTATTCAACCTTCTTCATAAATATTTTCTCCATCCAGTTCTTTAACTCAGTCAATTGCTGTGGTTATTTTAGAAAAAATTTGATGTGATCATTTTAAGTACATTTTCCATGAACACTTGCAAGGTTCAAACTAAAAACAATAAACAATATTTACCTGAACAAATACAAGTCACATTTAAATATTTATAAACCACCAAGCTGAGTGGGACCTGCAAAATCCGATGAATCCGATTTTTGGGAAGTTTTTCAAACATTTTTGTTTCCAAGTAGTGTCTACTAGTTTTCTCCTGTGTTATTTTGGAATCATCTGTTCCTGCTGTCATCTATTCACTTCTTACATAATATTTTTTACATATCCCTTTAAATAGAAAAAATATGTTTTTCCTCAAAGCAAGGAATTTGCACATTTAAGAAATCAATTACATTATATTAATTAATTTAATTTACAATCATTTATTACCGTTGTCAGCCATTTCTCTTATATCATCTGTTACCCTCATGTCAAATATGGTACTTACAAATTCATTTTCATTCATTCTTCCTCCATCTTCCTTGCCCCTCAGTATGAGTGTGTGTGTTTTGCACCCCTAATCAAAATATTCTGCCGTTTTTTTAACCCAGTTCAGTCCACACTATGCACTGTAGATTGTGGACTGTATAATAAACTTTAATAAAAAACTGTTCTCAATGTAATATCTTATTCAGTATGTCCCCAATACAAATGGTGATGCACAATAGTTTCACACAATAGTGTGAAACGCTTCTGTGATTAAGTCTCTGAAGTTGTTTTGATTGGAGAGTATATAGCCTAACAATGTAACTTAAAACCATGTAATACATGTTATACCATGACAAAAAAAGATGTATTTGATTTATTATAAAATCCTGAACATTAATGAATCTTATAATTTCTCTTTCACCCCTCACTAAAAACTTTGCTAGAAGTGTCTTTATCATACATCATATATCATACAGTATATCATATATCATATAAATCAACCCAGAATTATTTGATTATTCTTATGCCTCATTTAATTTATGTTTTTAGAAATACTCCCTTCTTCTTTCTAGAATCTGCTATTTGTAATATCTGTTATCAGTTGGAAATTAACTAAGGTTTAAAATAGAGAATCAGGATCTTCCAATGTAACAAATGAAACCCTACAAATTCATAAAAAATAAATATATTTCTGTGTGGGTTTGCACAGAAATTAATATAATGAAACATAACCTAAATCATTACAGCCGCTGGATAGTGTTTAGTACAACACTAGTGTTTAGTAAACTGAACCTGTTTAGTAATCTGTACACCCAACCACATCACTGGTACAACACACATGTATGACAATATTAGGCTATTAAAAGTAAAATCACAATTTTAATTTCCATTGTATTAACAGGTGCAACAAATACAAATTCTGAAACAAATTTGAAATCTTTTAAACCAGGTGTTTAAAAGGCATGCCCAGTGGGTTTAATCTTTAGATTACTGGGGGTTTAAAGATTCGATGAGCACCGGGGCGCTGTTTCATTACACTTATTTTTGGTTTCACAAAGAATAATTAAATTGTATTCAGTTAAGTAAATATAGCTGCATATCCTCTATTTTTAACCTGCTCCAAGCAGGTTTGTTTAAACTGAGCCCGACCTTATGGTTAAGAGTTCAACTCACAGAGCAATCAGCTCCCTGCAAAAAATGACATCACCTTTCTTCAGAGAAGAAACTGTCAGATAGCTTTGCAGAGAGAATGGAAGTTTAAGGATTGCTAAAACCATTCACAGTTTGCTGAACATTTTTATTTGAAAGATACTGTTTCAGCAGGCAGGGTGCACTTTACATTCATTTTACATTCATGATCTCTTAAGCCCATAGCTGTCACTAGCTGGCACCAAAAATCAGCTGCAATCGATTCACAGCTGCCTAGCACACAGAAGCATTGCAAGCTATTGCATCACCATGTATTGGGGACATATCAGATATGAAACTGAAAAGAATGTATTATAGCAATTCCTCCTAGTTTTCCCTAGCAGAGCTGTTGGTGTAGGAAGAGAAGCAGGATATGGGAAACTCAATGCAACCCCAAATCCCCCAGTCAGACTGAGGAAGCAAATTGCAGGCAGTGTTTTTCATTAAGTATCCAGAGAGTGATATTAATGGTAAAGAAAAAGGGGCTGCTACAGGAGAAAAAATAACCAAAATATATAAATGTATCAGTATGTTTTATATTAGTTTTTAATTCTAAAAATTAAATGATAAATAAAATACAAAATAGCATTTTAAAGCAAATACACTCATTAAAACCTCAGTCGTGTTTTCTGTTTAAGGCTGTCTTTAAAATATGTTTTTCTCTTGGAGTATCCTGGAGATTGTTGGTCTGGTGGTCAAGTGGTCAATTTCAGAAATTCATATATAGTTTTTCACACTAACACGCTAATCTGCATTTCAATCATGTTGACCTGTCCTCCTGTAGGAATGGGCCCAGGAAACTGGCCAGGGTTCATTTGAATGTGAAAAAAGCAAACTGGTGGAGAAAGACATTGCCCTGCTTTTTTATCTATTAGCTAATAAAAAGGTCAATATTGTACACATATTATTTATTATATTTTATTCAGGAATGTAAGAAGAAGCCTCTGGAACTTTGGAAGTTAGTGAGTTAATTAACCGCTACAGGCTTTTTCACCTATATTCATGTCCTTTGTTACCATATTAGAAAATGAGGAAAACAGAATCTCAGTGTTATCGCATACACTGTATCTCATACTTTATCAGTTTGGTAAAATAAACCATTAAAATGAGAAATTCTCTGTGTGTTAACTGAGCATCTCTCATCTGTTGGCACTGCTCTGGTTGTGATTTCTTTCAAACCACTGATGTGAATTTTTTCACATAACACACATAAACAGGAGCTCACTTGTGCATAATCTAGATAAGCCTACACAATCTAGATGAGTCTAGCTGCTAAATTCTGAACATATTCAGATGCAGCCACCCAGAATGTATGAGGTGTTAGGCGGCATGCCCCAGTAAGTGCCACTTCATAATGAGCACCTCCACATCTCGCCATTTTTATTTTTTCAAATAATCAGATGCAGTGAATCCTCAAAGTACCTCAGCTGCATGTGGCTGTCACACAGATTTTTACAGTATTAATTGTTTATTAAACCATTATTGCTTTCCTATGTTTATTATTTACACTGTTGGGACAGGATGTTGTTACCGCATTGCCACTATAACACAATACTTTATAACACTAATATCATCACAATCCCCAGTTGATAGAATTATCTTTTTTTTTTACGTAAGGAATACAGTTATTATTAAATAAAAAATAAATAGTACTTTGGACTTTGTTCAAAGCGCTGAAGCCTAGGATCCCCTGTGTAAGAATTCTTGCTGGGGTCTGGATTGCAGCAGACCTCGTGAAATGCTAACTAAAAGCCAACGTAGATGCTTCACTTGATCACCGAAGTATACGTTTGGACTCTTATCGACAATCTGAGTAAGTTTTTATTCAGCAGTAGCACTGCGCCAGAAGCAAACCAAGTTTCTTCTCCCAAAAGAATGACTTGCTCGGAACTGCGGTCACCCTCTGCATTGAGACTCTCTACTAGTCAGCCGGACTACTAGTAGATCCCTGATAGAGCAGACAGATTTTTCCCTCCTCCCTTTTTCTGACACAGAGCTGCACCAGGATTGGTTGGGCATCAAGTCAGAACCAGGCCTGAGGACGCCAATTAGACGCGCTGTGACAGAGCCTGCTAGCTGGTCTTTTGTGTCTGTGCCCCGGGAAATACAAATCCATATCTAGATAAGTAACCCAATATTCTACATTGCCAATCAAGAATTCAATTGTTATCTCAATATAGGAATATCAATTCAATTGATATCAATTCAATTCGTATGCACAATATTATGTATTAATAAACGTATTCCGTGTATTTGAATCTATGTGTGTGCGTTGCTGGTTGTTCTGACGATTGATTGTCTAATAGCCATCAAAGAATCACCTCGTGATTTACTGCTACAATTAGGAAATTGTCCCAGTAAATTCACATACTCCTACAAATATAATATATTATAATACCATTAATTATTCTGTGACCTCATATTTCTAGTATTAAATAAGTGATGAAAAAAATATGTAAAGAATTTGACGGTAAAGTCTGTTGCTTGCTACACACCACAATCTATAACATTGGTGGAAAACAGCTCTAGCTCAGTGGATAATTGAGTTACAAATCCACTAGTGATATCAAGATAAATAGAAATATAACAGTATATACATTAACATATCGTTTTTATTCTTTATTAACAACAGGAAATGAAAAGGCCTTTGTTCAGCTAAAATGATTTGTTACACCTACATACATACTCTCCATATAATAGACTTTTTGATAAGTGAGGCCTTATTGTACCACTTGCAATAACATTTAAAATGATTCATCTGTGAAGCCTCTGGCACCATTCAATATGACCATCTCCCAGTGATATACTCACAGGAGACATGAGTGATTTCTCAGTGTCAGTGGTAGGGCACTCACTAATGGGCAATTTTGCCATCCTGTTCTATAGATCCTCTTCTCCAATTTTGGTATGCTCTATGCAATCTGCGAAACATGTCACAGAACAGCACATGGTGCTTGCACATACCAATGGAAGATCACAGAAGATAATATGGAATGTCATTAAATAGGGGATAATGTCAAAAGGAAAATAAAAAAATAGTAAACATGCAGTGTCTTGCAAAAGTATTTAGACCCTTCCTATTTTGTCCCATTTTTTAACTTCATATGATCAAACTGAAGACTTCTAGGAGTAAGACACAGTAAACATCAGTAAAAACTAGAGAAAAAAACTGTAATGAGTTACTGTCAAGCTTTGGCAGCAGTTACAGATGGAGACACTAAGAACGCACATTGCTTCTTACTTTAAACTGAAGATGTCTAGAAGTTGGGGGTACCGTAGTGCAGTATGTTATGTGATTCACTGGCCAAGGTGATCGATAGATAACACTTGTGGTTCTTTAGATTTTAGTGAAACTAACTTAATTTGACCCTTTTCCCAATTGTTTATCATCTAGAAATCAAAGCATAATGCCTCTGAATGTCTCTGAACATAATAAACTATATTAATATAGGAATATAAATATATTATACACACTGTACATAGTCAAAGGCTTTAACTCAGTCACTTATTCTGAGTAAGTTTTGGCGTGCTTGTTCTAACTATATAAAGGTTATACGTACATTATAGCATTAAACATTTTAACATACAGTATATACACTTTATAAAAAGCTATAATGTTTTAAACTTTTCTATGAATACTTGTTATCGTTATTGTTTTAAAAATATTTGTAATACTCTTTTTTTTAAATCAACTTAATAGAGAATATTAATATGGAATCATGTAACTAAATACATTTTTGTAGCTGAAAATAAATGTCATTAACAATCTCAATTTACAGATCCAAATATAACATATTTATATACAGTAGCTGGCAGTGGAACTGTATTCCAGTTTCTTGTAAACATCTGCATCAATTTCATTAACTCATTCACTTGTGATTATTTTGGATACATTTGGACATGTTTGTTTTAACTATGTTTTGCTATCAGTGCTTTTGCAATGAAACACTCATAGTTTGTAATGAAGAGAACAACTGGTACATATATGTATTAGTAACTGGTACATAAGTAACAATTGGTTATGGTACAAGAGCCACAGATATCCTGAATCTTGAGGTTAAATTCTGTTGAGAGATGATGAAACAAAAAAACAGACTGATTTATTATAAAACCACTATCATTGACACAGCACATACACTACATATTTTTTCAAAGGACAAGTAATAGGTTTATTCCATGCTGAAAAAAAGAAGAAAGAGAACACAACGTTTCGGCCGTGGAGCCTTCTTCAGGTGTGAGAGAGACAGCGATATGAAAAAAAACACCCCCCGGACCATCAACCCAATCAGGAACTCCCGCCGTAACAACCGCATTCCTTTGGTGCTTCCTTACCACCCTAACACACTTCCTATCCCCAGGACCATTAACCACAACTTTTCCATCCTACAGGATGATCCCTCCATTGGGGCCCTCTTTTCTGATCGCCCTATCATCTCATATCGCCGACCACCTAATCTGCGTAACCTCCTTGTTCACAGCTCCCTTGACCGCCCTCAACAACCATCCACACCTGGCACTTTCCCTTGTAACAGAGCTCACTGTATCACCTGCAAGTACACATCCACCACCACACTCATTCAAGGCCCCTCAGGACAATTCCGGATCACCCAGACAACATCTTGTACCTCCAGCAACCTTATTTACTGTATCTCTTGCAGTAAATGCCCAGCCATCTACATTGGAGAAACAGGAAGGAGACTCGGAGACCGCTTCAGAGAACATGTCAGGGCTGTGAAGATTAAAGATCTCTCCAAGCCCATTGTTTCTCATTTCACCTCTGACGGCCACGACCACTCTAATCTCTCCGTCTGTGTTCTCAAAGACGGTTTTCCGAACTCATACATCAGAAAGACCACCGAAACCAAAATTATTCTGCAGCTAGGATCACACATTCTCCCTTCTCTTAACGACAGACTACTGTTCTTTTAAATTTTCTCCATTCATTGGAAGTTTCATTTCACACCTCTCTGCACCCATTCTGACTTCACACCTCTTGATTGGCCTCTCTTTCTGTCCCCTGCTCCCGCCTCTCACTCCTCCTCCCTCCCAACCTTTGTTCTCCCGCTACTTTACCTTTGCCTACTGCCCTGTCTCTCTCACACCTGAAGAAGGTTCCACGGCCGAAACGTTGTGTTCTCTTTCTTCTTTTTTTCAGCATGGAATAAACCTATTACTTGTTCCTTTGCAGCCTACGCATGCTGACGCAGCTACCCACCTGACATATTTTTTCAATGTGAAAATGCTAAGATTGAACCTGTGAGTAATATTACACTCAACTAACAACACACGACACACGTGACTCGCATTATTAGATGATTGACAGTAGGATTGCATATTATATTCGCCATTGTATTAACAGTTACAACAGATGCAAATTTGAGTTTTGGTTTCACAAGGTGAGATCTTATTGTATATACTGTAGTTGGAAATTAGCTAGGTGAAATTGGCCCCTCTAGAAAAAGTGCAAACAATGGAACCCTCCCACATTTGTTCATATACTGTTTGTGCTGGTGTGTGCCAATATAGTAGCATTTTGTTCCCAAGCTATAGCACCTTGATTTTCAGCTAATTGGAAGTCGGCGGTTGCATCATGTCTGCCGAGACTTTTAGGATTTTTTGGTTGTCTGGTAGTGGTATGTGTTTTTTAGGATGTTATGGCGGTAATGTTGGAGAGCTGGGAGAGCTTTTATTTTTTCTAGGTAAGTTAATTTCAGTGTAGCCACTTAGTTGTGTGGAAGAATTTGTTTGGCATTGGATTTGTTTCGGGGAAGAGAGTTATTGAACAATTTTCCTTTCATTACTTACAAGCCTTCCAGACTCAAATGAGAAGCAACCCTATAACAGACTGCTGTCCTATGCCCTGATGCCATTCAGAACTAATAATACTGCTCAACCATTGAACTTATAGCTTCTTCAAAATTGCTGTTGATCTCATACTGGCCCTAACCACTTTCCTCCTTGCCTGGTGATTTTGGGTATTACAATTCATCTTCAATTTCTTGATGATTAAGCAAACTGTGCTCACAGGGATATTTAGACTTCAGTATTTTGTACCTTTTTCCTGATCTGTACTGTGCAATGATTTTATTGTTGACTTGCTTTGAAGGTTCTATAGTCTTCTTCTTGGTTGAGTCTTTGAAATTCAGTGCTTGACAAAGGCACCTCACAGAGACAGGTGTGTTTGCTCTTTGTATTACAGGTCTTGACTATTTTCCCCTTTTTTCCTTAGTATATGCTGACTAGGTTGTTATATAGGAAATATTAATTGCTGCTTCAAAATGTAATGACTGAGATGTGAAAACTGCAAGGGTCTGAATACTACTGACAAACTGGAAAGCAGAAAATATCTTCAACTGAACAGGTGACATTTTTATTAGCCTTTAGTTGTCTTATTAGTGAGTTAATGTACAAATACAACTTCATAAGAACCAGTTCAATTTTCAAAAATAATTTATAACAGTGTGTGTGGTTTAGATAACTGCACCTCAAAATCCTTATTTATATGACTGGTCAAAAGAACTATGTAGGAGAGGATTGCAGACAGAAAAAAATGCATTTTTAGTAAATATTTTAATTTAAAAAAACAAAGGTTAGTGGACAAGCAGAAAATAAGAGAGGAATATTCAATACAATTTGTGTTTATTTCAATAATTCATGATAGTCTCACCAGGTCTATGCTTCCACACAACCAAACACAAGATTGATCTCATACCTAAACACATCTGAGAGTAGTTAATGATAAATCCCAAATTCTAGTGCTTTCCTTTCTCAAGGTGAAGCTCCTAAGTGTATAAGGTCCCTAATTTGTCATTTTGTCATGTTGAGCTACATAGAGTAAAAGCCAAAGAAATATGTTTTGGACACAATTTCTACAAAACTGTGTTGTACTCAGATTTTGTTTTTTTTCTCCATGTCGATTCACTTTACATTGCCTTATACTTTAAATCACAATAAACAGGTTTTTCATAGATGTTGTAATATTGTTAATTTAGAATCAATTACAGTTCTATAAGAAGGTGCTAAAGCATCAGTAGATACACAGTAGGATTCATACTTACATTGAATATAACTTTAACCTTAACCTAACCTTATCATTATTAAATATCTGTGAATTATTTAGTAACATGCTGTAATACCTCACTTCACGGTGAACAGATGAATAAAAATATGATGCATAACTATGAAACTGATAATCTATTTTTTTATTTTTAACTTTTCAGAGAAAACATTATGTGAGCAAAAGGAAACAGCTGACATGCTGTGAAAATTTGTATTGCCTGCAGTAACACATGAAGGTAGTAATGAGTTGGTCAGTGGTAGTTTTGCTGCAATTCAAACATGCAGTGAAGTTAGTAAGATGAGATTTTGGTGAAGGGTTTGTTTTCATAACCAAACTACAAATGTTCTTGGAGATTATTAGAAATGAATGGGAAAAAAGATGATTGCAAAAAATTGCTAAGGTTGTGTGACAGAAAGCTCAGGTCGAATGATTACCATTCAGTTAAAGGTGTCAAATGGAAAGATACTGACTTTCATTTAAACATATACAAATACTTAAACTTAACTCCTCTGCTTCTTTGAAGACATTATTCTTTACTTCACTTTGTTAACTAATATTAATAACAAAGAAGACAATCACCCATTCTTATCATAGTACATGTTAATCTGCTGTTTCTTGAGTCAATGAACATTTGACAATGTACATTTACACATCACAATCATTACCTAATTTATCTATATACAGTATATAACATTTGCACTTGCCTCTTCTTATATTTTTTGTTGCATTCATCCTGTCTCCACCCCATCTCCACCTTTGCAACTACCCCTTGGTTAACTTTTCTCACTGAATAGAGGGTAAAGCCTCCTTGTCCTATGGCCAAGAGGCTACCTCTTAAACAAGTGGACTAAGCCCAAATTTACAATAATTAAGTACACAGTAAACACTTACAAAGCATCTGAATTAATTTATAGCTCAAGTACTAGAATCAAAAGTATATTTAACTTCCATAGAAATTGTATAGTCTATATTGATTTTGAATTGCCAGTGTGCCTATGTCATTGTACAAAGAAACTGTGCATGCAATTGTACGTATATAAATATACAGTATATCTGCATTTGCCAGATCTAATGTGGTCCACATTCCAACATTACTGGAATACTCTTTATCACTGTCTTTTCACTTACTAAATGATATGTGGCTGATTAAAAATTATTTAATAGATCATGTTAAATTTAAATATCATCAGATAACTTTGTTTTTGTTATCCTAGCTATGGTGAGGCATGGTAAAATTATTGTATGCTGTTCAAAACTCTATATTTTCAGTGGTGTGTCTCAACCTTAGTCATGGATTTTCTGGCACCAGCATTCTGCTGCCTGAGCTACAATGCATCTCTTGCAGCAGACATTTCCTGTGACTACTCTTTACTTTTCTGCTTAAATATTTTCATCCACTTTTTCTTAATAATCATCAAGACTGCTATTTAAACTGGCTTCACGCCTCACATATTGCTCAGTCTTTGCTTGTTTCAGTCTCACCATTCTCTCTGGTGAATGTTTGTGTTTGCCATATTTAATTTTGACCCTTGCCTGTTCTACACTTCACCTATGTGTTATTCTCTCAGATTTGACCCTCCCCTGATTTTTAACTATGCTTCTGCCTAGGATTGTTTTTAGTGTTTCAAGGTCTCTGAACCATGCCTATCTCTGCTGCTGGCCAAACGTGCCACAGAACTCAACTACTACTCAACTATTACAGCCTTTCGTACATGTTGATGTCAAATATCACCCAGACTAATGCAATTTATATTTTGAAATTCATAAATGTGCAGTATATCATGGATCTGCATATTTTTACTAAAACATTCACTTGTCATGTTTTAATAATGTGTACCCAGCTTATACTACTTATATGAGTAGTATGTATTTTATGTATTTGCAATTTCCCAGAGCTGTTTTCAATTTATCTATCTGTTAGTGATGCCTGTTGCTATCTGTGTTGGAAATCTGTGGATGTGTGCCAGGGGGTGAATTTTTTAAAAGTAGGCCTACCATTTTCTAGTCTGTTTTTTTCACTATTTCTTTTTTTATTGAAGGGTTTTTGTTATGGGCTAGTGACCCCTAAATTTAGGAACTACTTATGCCTGTGTCAACTATGGCACTTAGCCATTATAAATGGTGCTAGGACCCTTTTTCCTTGCTGCAGGTTCCTTACCAACATGCAAAGCCCATGACGTGGGTACATGAAATTCCAGATGAGCACAAGTACCCTATCTAACCTGGTTAACAGAACAAATGTCCCAAAAGAATATAGTCAAGCAGTTCTGTCTTCTGTGTAGTTCCTTAAGTGGTTCTTAGTCATGTTGTTTGGTCCTGGGCATCCTGAACCAGGTGTCCCTGATGTCCCCCTCTACTCTGTTTGTCTCTGTGTCCCTGTTTTCCTCCTCTGCTCTCAGTTACTGGTGTTTGAGTCATATACAGGAGGGTAGTAGGTAAAACAGTATAATCCATTCTGAAAGAGGATATCTTTTCAACAGTTTTCAAGATTTGCTCTGGTACTGAAGAAGGAGGAGAACAGGAAGTTTCTTTAAGCTTGGAAACAAAGTGAACCTGAGATATTGAGGGAGAAATGGGGTAATATAGAGGCGGAAGATATAGTCCTTTATCAGAGGGAAAGACTTCAGGTGAAGAGATAGAAGAGGGGGGTGTGGGGCAGATTAAGCAAGGGAGTGTAAACTGCTGAGTAGGAAAAGAGAAGATAAATCCAGGAGTTGTAGTATTGTGGTCTTTTTTTGGAACATCTTAACACTGGTGAAAATTAGGAGAAAGTGGTGCTAAGACTAGTGTAACTGAGGATAACACAGTGAGTGAAGGTGATGGCACTTATTCTTCCTTGAATGAATTGCTAGTCAGTACATGAGAGGGAGATACAGTACAGAGTATCTGTGTGTATCAGGGCATAGTCAAAGACAGGCAGGGTATCAGTGTAGTTAACTTGTATTAGAGTACAATTAGAGAGGGTACTAGAGTGTGCAAGGTGCAAGCTTCTTTTAAAAACAATGAATATGTTTAAAGTTCTCAAGCTTTCTTTTTCCTTTTTCAAGTTATTTTTTCGTGGTTAGTGTGTGTCAGTGGTCCTTTCTATACCTTATTAATGTGCAATCTAAATCTGGGATCACTTAATGTGAATGGGGGTAGGGATATAGTTGAGAGCGCAACTCTTTTTGATTATCTTATACAGAAAAGATTAAGCATCAATTGTTTGCAAGAGACTCATGAGGATAATACAAATCAGACTAGGTTACTGAGTGGGAAGGCACTTCATCAGCCATGACTCTAAATTTAGTGTAGGTGGAGCAGTTTTATGTGCTAAGGATTTTTATTCCAGATTCCTTTAAACTGTTGGAGGGGATTACAGGGTGGTTATTAAAATTTCAAGTGTGGTTAGGGAGTAAGTATTTTACAAAATCTGTGTTTATACTCCAAATTATGGGAGAGTCATTTTTTTCATTACCTAAACACTGTTTAAAAACACGGTCATGTTGAGGTTGTAATCTTACCTGGAGATTTTAATTGCACTAAAAATTAATGTTAGATAGAATTAGTTCAGAACCATACCCCAAGCTCAACCAGGAAACGATGTAGTCCCTGTGTTATCTGCATGTGATATTGTAAAGTTTGGTGTTCTATCAACTTACCACATAGACAGTACTCTCAGGATGAAATTCCTTCTTTAGCCAGTTTGGATACATTCTATTTACATAAATTAAATTTTGTGAATTGCTGTTCTATTTACTTAGGTGGTTATCTGACCATATCATGGCAATTCTTACTTAGCACTTAGAGAAAGTTGTGCTAAAGGTTTCACCTACAGTATATACGGGCATTATAATACTAGATTCTTGAAGAATATACATTTTTTTAAATGTTTTAAATTTGTAGGGGGAAATTATTAAGCAAAAACATTTTTTGCTTCATTGAGGGTGAGGTGGAATATGTCTAAAGTGCAAATAAGATGGTTTTGTCAACAAAACACTGAACATCTTACTCAGAATATAGCTATAGTGATGAGGCAGACAGAAGAGGACATTAGTGAACTTCATAGAGCTCCATAGGCCAGGTTTGTCAATAGATTGAGAACATGAAATATAAGAGGAGGAAATTGGTGGTCTTGTCAGATGCAAGAATAAAGGGGCACTGGTGCAATCAGGATTTCAAACTCTCTCAGGAGGATGCACCTACTCAGTTCTTCTTTGGATTATACAAGAAGTCAGCTCAAAGAAAAGCAATCCACTGCCTGAAGACCCAGACTGGCAGGATCTGAGGGAGCCTGGGGCCATCCGCAGGCACACTGAAGCTTTCTATATTGACCTATGTACAGCAGGCTGAAGATGGATCACAGGAGGCATAACAGTTTCTCCAGGGCCTTTTCAGGTGCAGGAGGAGGAGAAAGATCATCTTGAAGAATAGTTGAGCTTGGGGAGTTTACAGCTGCTTTGGAGGGTGTAAATAGTAGGAAAGCTCTGGGAATTAATAGACTGCCAGTGGAATTTTACAAAACATTTTGATACCTTTTAGAAAGAAAACCTGTTTTTGAAGTCTTTGAAGAAAACATAAGAAATAATTAACTGTCTCTCCGCTGTCTGCGCTCAGTGATGTCTAAAAAGAGAATTTGTGCAATGTAAGGATTACTGGCACCCTGAAAGTCTCCTTTGTTCAGGCTATAAGATACTTCCAAGGTGTTAACTAACCGGGACAGTAGAGGGTTCTATTGTTCATCCAAGTCAGGTATATTGTGTCTATAAATCTATTTTATATTATATTTTTTTCATATTGCTGTCTCTAACATGTTTTTTGTATTTAAAGGAGGCTTTATTTCTCTTGATCAAAAGAAAGCTTTTGATTGATTAGCTTCACAAGAATGAAGATGTTTCTTGTTACCTGGGGATTTTCCTAGAACAGATGGTGTAGCAATGGAGAAGTGGGATGGTGTGATTGACAGGGTAAAGAGTATTTATGAGCTTACAGTGTCAGGATTCTAATAATCAATGATTTAGTTTCAGCAATGTTGTGGCACAGACTGATGTGTTTGGATTTGTGAAAAAAGTTTTGAAACTGCTGATAATTTTCTTGGATGGATTGCATTGGTCTGCAGTTGAGTGTGCTTTTGTTGCCAATTGAGAAAGTAGGGCAGGGCCTACAAATTAGCAGTAGGGTCGCTGAGTTGTGATGATTTTTCCACCCAATTGGGAAGACCAAATACTGATTCACCTCTACAGCACATATTATTCTTATCATATCCCCTACCCCCACAATCAACTAACCCTAGACTTGCACTGTCCCTTACTCAGGCAATCCATCTCCCTAACACTCAATGCCTCATCCAGAAAAGTGGCTGGAGCACATGTAGCTTGGAACGCACAACCCCCTACATCAGTTTCTGACCATTCTTTAGTGATACTGACTGCAGTAACTCAAAGTGGCATACAGGAGTATAAGACCTCACCCACCAGGCTAGTGGGTGGTGACTACTCTATTACAATGCTAGTGGTGGGGTGCAGTGCAGTGTGGGGTGCAGTGTGCTGTAGATTTCTGCCATGTGCCAGTTTGGATAGACTGAAGTGCACTTATGAATACCAGGTCCACAGTGACTTTGATCCAGGTGCCTGGAGGTGACCACAGTGCAAGTGAAGACTAATAATAATAATAATAATAATAATAAACTTTATTTTATATAGCGCCTTTAAAGGTGGCTTCTCAAAGTGCTTTACAGAATGACAACAACAATAAAGAAGAAGAAGAATGCCCAAGATAAAATGTAATTACAATACACAGAGGAGACCGTGGATGGTGGTATTAAGTATAGTAGGAGCAGAGGGGTAAAGAATGGAACCAGTTAAGTAAAGGCTCTTCTAAAGAAGAAGGTTTTGAGTCTGGATTTGAAGGAGTTTAGAGAAGGTGACTCTCTGATATCCTTGGGGAGAGAGGTCCAGAGCTTGGGGGCATAACAGGAGAATGCCCTGTCACCCATAGAATGTAGACGGGCTAGGGGGACAGTTAAGAGACCAGAAAGAAGAGCAAAGGTTACGAGGTGGAGAGTAGGGTAGTAATAGTTCAGACAGGTACTGAGGTGTCAAGCCATGCAGAGCCTTATAAGTGAGCATGAGGATTTCAAAATCCACATAGAATTCAACGGGAAGCCAGTGCAAGGATTCCAGGATAGGAGTAATGTGAACACTTGCACTAGACCTGGTCAGGATTCTGGCTGCTGAATTTTGGACATACTGTAGTTTGTTCAATGTAGATTGAACAAATTGATTGTAGATTGATTGTAATGCTCTACCCCAGCAAGTAGAGCATTACAGTAGTCAATTTGGGAAAATGTGTTGATCAGCTTTTCAGCCACAGTTAGTGATAACTGTAACAAATGATAACAGTAACTAGCAAACTAGCACCAATGTATGACAAGGCCACAATGGTGATACAGACTGCTGGACAAACCATCCAATCCATCACCCTGTGTGGATCGCTGCTGTTCAGGACCCCTGCATTCTGGGGATGGATGTCCCGTGCTTCATCGATGGGCATCTTGATTTGAGGACTGAAATACTCAAGCTACTGAGGGGCCCCCATGTGTAATTTAGAAATCTGAGACTGGTGATACTGTTACCGTGTCCACCCTCAGCCCCTGCCAAGGGGTTGCAATTCTTGCAGGAAAATGCTGCTTTTGCCTCTATCCAGCACCTGTGGAACCAGAGTTGCAAGGGGCTCTGGGAAGTAGAGTGACAGAATTTGTGCAATGTTCCTTTACATTATCTTCATTGCTTTGCCATTGGGTTAAAGATCTGGGACACACCCACCTGGTCCAGCACCACATCGATACAAGAACCCAGTGTTTCCTGTGAGGAAACACTGGGTTTCCCAGTGAGGGTGATGCTATGCTGACAACCTTGGGATGTCAGTAGGCACTGAAGATACATTGAAGAAAATGTGAGGTGCATAATAGAGCCCTTGGACAGCCCATGGGCAGCACCAGTCATCATGGTGTGAGAAAAAATTGAAAGTGGAGGATCTGTGCCAACTATTACAGCTCCAATGAAGTCAGGCTTAAGCCTTACCCCCTACTCCATGTGGTTGAGTCACTAGACATGGTAGCGAGGTCTCAATGGATCTCTTCCCAGGACCTTTGGAGTGGGTATTGGCAAGTCACCCTGGCTTTTTGCAGCCCTTCTTAATGACCTGCTGAAAACCAGGGAACCATTTGTCTGGACTGAAGACCACCATCAAACCTTCACTAGCCTTAAAACAGCCTTAACCTAGGCACCTGTGTTGATTCCAGTGTGTACCATATACATCACCATTGTTGTGTACCTCCTTGTCACAAAATATTGTTATTTGCTTGACAAGAATAGAAATAACTAGAAGAGTGCTGCTGCCATAGATTCTGTGCTGGGGGTCAGATTAGTGTAGTATATCTGCCTATTTCTTATGAAACTTTGGGCAGGACTGGGAAACACAAGTTTGGAGGTGCTCAGTCAGCTTTATTTCAGGAAATACTAATGTAGAAGTTGAGCATCCTCTTTTTGAATTGCATGCATGAATGGATATATAAACAAATTAACAGTTTTCATTGTGATCAGTCAGTGAAACTTTTGAGTTTTAAGTTAATAGAAAACATTATTTTTTATTATTTAGAAAAGAACGATTTGTACAGACTTTTTTAACACTCTTTAAGGTCTTCCTGATGCATTGAATTTGAAGCCGAGCTGGAGCAGTTTATATAAGTCACCATTTACAATAAAGCATTTTGCACACTATTGTAGCCACTAATTGATTTTTAGAAGTCATCCAGCCTGGAGCTGACAATAGGTGTCTTTTTAGATGCAGAGGAATATTGTCTTCCATTACATGTTTTGTTCCAGGTTCAAGCCAACTGTTTGGCCTTCTCAAGGTTTTTTTAGACAGCCTTGGGATAGAGTACTCAGGGGAAAAGGTACTCAGAAAAAGGAAAGTATAAATATAAGCTAATCAGTTTTTACTGGGTTCAACTAAGTTGTATGATGCCAGAATTGATGACTGTGATCAAAGTATAAGCTGTGCCCAGATTGAAGCTTGGGTTTGCCTATTAAATTCTCACTCGTATCGATGTGTTTCAGAAGGTGTGCTTACTGAGAAAAGTGCTGTATCGTGAAAAATGGCAGTTGATACTGACATGGTAAGGAGTGTATTGGTGGGAAATTGTTTTATGCAATGGGTGTTTACATTTAGTAAGCAAACTGCTTTGTTAGCTGAGGAAGCAGGGGGAAGCAGAAAGAGCTCAGTAGTTTATTCAGGGTCTGGCCCAATTTCCAGAAGACGACAGAGATCAGCTAGAGGAAGTGTTTTCTTTCCAGGAGGCCCCATGGATCCAAAGCACCGTGGATCAATAGACTATAAATGGAGTTATATAAGACACTGGATGAAGGTAGGGAGTGACCTGTTTGAAGTATTCAAAAAGAACATTGTAAAAAAGGTGTTGCCTCAGAGTTGCCAATAAACTAGACTAAATCTGCTACCAAAAATGAGTGCTGCGTTCATACTATGAGATCTTATCAAAGCCATTGGTCAACAGGTTGTATAAAGTTATAAACTGATTAAGCATTCTGGGCAAATTGCAACAAACCTTCAGATTTACCATTCAGCTGCATACTAAGGGGAGAACTTAATAATACATAATCATCATTATTATTATTATTATTATTATAATTATTATTATTATTATTATTATTATTATTATTGTTGTTATTATTATTATTATTCCTTTGATTGTTTCATGTTTGAATAGAACTGAATGTCCCAGACAATGTAATGTTGTTTTTTAATTTAAAAAACACTTCTATGCTGAAACAAACGAGTACAGCAGCAGTGGTTTTAAATTTGAATATGTATCATATTACAGTACAGCAGCTTTTATTTTCACTGATAAATGATATAGACTCATACAGAGATCATTCAAATGAATAAGCAAACACATAGCTATTTTGGTTTTACACTATATTGGTTTTACATTTGTGTCTGCAATACTACAAAGGTAAGTCTTATGCACTTTCAAGGGGTACATTTGCTGCACTTTATCTAAGGGATTTTTTCTTTAGCATACGCTTATATTTGCCTATAAAAAATATTGTTTGCATACCCAGTTCCTCAATATCCCTGCTTTATCCCAAGAACCACAAGTGTAGAGTCCCATTCTATAAAAACAAAGATAACAAATCTATTTAATTGACACTCATGTGTGACAAAACATGTTTAATTCATACACTCCATTTAAATATGTAGTTATTTAATTACAACTCTTCACTTCCAGGATATCAGAATATTCATTATCACATACTAACAATATTATTTCCACTATATTCAGGAACATTCTAGTGTGATCCAGTGTTCCACTTAGTGCACTACTAAATTGTTAAAACCATATGAATAATAATAATAATAATAATTCCTTACACTTATATAGTGCTTTTCTGGATATTCCACAAAACATTTTTCTTGGTAATGGGGACTCCCCTCCACCACCACCAATGTGCAGCACCCACCTGGATGATGTGATGGCAGCCATAGTATACCAGCTCACCACACTTGAGCTATCAGTCGGAAGGAGAACAGAGTGATGAAGCCAATCCATAGATAGGGATTATAAGGAGGTCATGATTTGTAAAGGCCAATGGGAAATTTAGCAAGGATGTCAGGAAACACTCTGGGATTTTTAATGACCGAAAACTGGTTGAAACACAGCCAAAACTATGTTTCTGTTGGAAAACTATTCAGCAAATTAAATTCAAACATGTTAAGCACCCTACTGGAGAATTTTAAAATATAGAAAATATGTTGTGTCATTAACCAATATGGTAACCTGAACTGTTAAATATAGTTCAGGTATTTAACTTAAAATTAGAGACATGAGTAAACCTAGCTGACTACCTGACCTACTTTTTACCTTAAACTTCAACCAGTTTCATTTGAAAAATTATTTTGCAAGATAAATTCAAGCTTGACAGATGACATCCAAGAAACATGGGAATTCAATGTTTACAAAACAGTGTTCTTTTTAAAAGTAAACCATCTAACCTACTTTAGATTATTACATTCAAAATTATGTTTCTGGGTAAAGCAAATTGTAAACCATGCTCTCTAAGATTTGTTTAGTTTGCATAACAATGGTACTGACTTGGAAGTGAAGTTTTTGCATCAGTTAATGTGGTAGATGTGTTTGCTTATGTAGATTGGTTTCTGATGTTGTAATACTGCTTTTCATAAATTTGTGCCTTGGCATCCAATTCTGCGAAGCCGATAATGTTGCAGGAATAACTATTTATCAGTAATAACAGTTACTTGTAATTATTGACAATTATAACAAAAACAACCAATTTCACTTTTACCATAAAATAATCGTTAAAAAGGAGAATATATACAGAATGCATACTGTACCTTGAGGGAACAAGGATGATCCTAACCTAATTATACACTTAGTCAAGTCACATAAGTTGAGTTACAAATCTTTTTGGATTTCATACATTTGTGTGCAGGAGGTGAGGTTTAACACAAATGTCAGCTGTGTATGGTAGCTGCAGATGGCATTGAAATTCTGACTAAAGTGCTCGAGTCTAATCGAATATCATATCTCACAGATGCTTGTCTAGAAATAACCAAACACCAACAGTGATCTTTTACAAAACACGCTGGTCACTAAATGATGGCTCATGCAGCTTGCTGCTAAATATTTTCCATTGCCACAAAGATTGTCAACACCGTCAATCAATGCAAACATGATTCTCACTATGCATGGCATGGAAAACACTGCAATGTCTGGACAAGTGCTTTTCTTGCCTATTGTCATAAACCTGAATTTTGATTTTGGTCTGGCTGTGAGAGAAAAGTGGTGATCTGACTTAAAAAAATATATATATGTGAAAAATAAAGTTATACGCAAAGGAGATGGTCTTTTCTGCTTAACCTGTGCAAAGTAATCAAATGGTGTACATTAAAGGTCATAAAAATTAATATTATACAGCAAAAAGTGTCAACTAGCATTTAATATTAATAATTTACTGATTAAATTATTCAATATTCAACTATATACTATAATTGTAACTGTATATATGTCCCATATACAGATGCAGCCATTCAAAGTGCGCGGTACAGACACATACCGGAGGTAATTGGCTACGGCGTCGCGCATTGTGACGCACGATGACGCGCTGTACCGCGGTACGTGATTGGTTGACCGACAGGGGCACTCGTGGTCTTTTGGTCTGTCGTAGAAAGATTTACAGTAAACGTCTTTACTGTGCCCGTTGTAGTATTGAATATTTATATGGAATTTTACCACTGAAGGGAAATCTTAGTAGCTGAGCATAAAAAGAATAGGAGCATACTGTAACGCGTGTGAAGGCCATAAACGATATTAATTTTGGAACATAAACATACAGTATATGGCTGGTCTTGGTACTTTAAAGAAAAAATACACACCAGTATTCCATTTCTCCCTAAACATTTTAAGCATCGAAGTCTTTAACTAACACGATACCGGAGTCAACAAGCATACTTTTAGAATTTGATTAAAAGGGAATATAATATGGAATCGCGTATCTAAAGAAATTAATAACGATATAATTATATTCATGTACCGCAACACAAGAATAGTACACACTGTACATTGTCTGTTGATAATGTTTCTGTAGTGCTTTTTCAGCACTCTGCATGTGACCTTGCCGGTGGTGCTGTGGGTTAGGTTCCTGACTCCCATATCACATGGTCTGTGATCGAATCCCACTGGAACCATGACTTTTTTTTTTAACAAACATTTCTTTGAAAAAATGAAACGTTTCCCTTGGTCAGAGATTAAATAAAACCTCACTCGCACCAAACAAATTTATATTTCTAAATATCAAAACATGATCGAATTTAAGTCATTTTAATAACAATGAATAGTCACCTATGCGTTACAATATAAACATTTATATTGATTTGAATCGCGTTTTGATTTAAATCGTAAACGCGTGTTTAAATATATGTGTTTTTTGATTCACAATCAGACAAATGCAACATAAATTGATATCTTTGTCTTTTAAGTATCTTAATAAACTTTCAGCATAGCTTTCTCCCCGTTTAGATTTATTTTTCTTGGGATCTTGGGATCAAACGTGGAAAGATTAGATTGTAATCGTTTTTATTTTTTAAATACATTTTAGAAAAGTGTAATCTATGCTAAAAAGTTGTACACCACCTGCTATAAAGATACATATTGTAATACTTTCGGTTTTGGATAGGACAGACACGAGAACTCAGACTTGCGGAGTTAAAGCAAGTTAAAGCCTTGATTTTATATATCACCTTTAAAAGTGGCATCTCAAAGCAAAGTAAATACCCAACACTGATTGTACCCATCTGTCATGCTAATAAAGCACCTTGAATTGAATTGAATTGAGGGAGAGAGGGGGGGAGGGCGAGCGAGAGAGCCAGGACAGACAGGCAAATAAGATACACTCCACAGACATTCACAACAGTGACATATAAAACGTTTGCACATATAGTTAAGTTATTACTTGGTTTTCAAAGTGCAATGAAATACAATATTGTTGTTGTTGCTGTTATTGTTGTTTTTATCCTGTAAAGCGTTTTGAGAAGCCACCTTTAAAGGCAATATATAAAAGCGCTGATTCTTATGGAATGTGTTCCGCCGGGGATTCAAAAAATGTATTTTTTTTAATCGCGTATCTAAGGAAATAGCAGTATAACTTTGTTCATGCACAAACAGTGGCATGTTACAGTATTAATTTGGGTGTCTCCTCTTTCCAGAAAGCTCTAAATTGCATTTTCAGTGCGGTTTTTGACTTTTTCTAAATTGCAACCCATAAATAAAGCTGATACAGCTTAGACTTATTTTAAACTGTATTACAGCAGCACAATGGACAATGCAACGTAAATTGCAAAAATGCACTTGGAATCTGTCCAAGCCCTACTTTGTCAGGCATTTTCTTTTACTGCAACGGACATAAAAACTCCCTTGCTTTTAACAGAGAGTTTCATAATTTCTAACTACGAAAATTATTTAAACTGCGACACTTATCATTCATTCCATTCCATTCCATTATCAGTCTTCCATTTCTCCCTAAACATTTTAAGCATGAAAGTTTAATGAAACGGTACCCAAATATGCGATTGCTGTATAGAAAGAATTTTAATTTTAAAAAATTATTTAACACGAAAATTAAGCTGTTTACATCTTCCACCTGAGAACAGTCACCCGTTGCTACCCAATGCAGAAACACAGCCACTAACTAGCAAAGAGAGGACATTAGCTAGCCAATATGATAAAGAAATAAATGATTATTTTGTTTATTTCTTTTGCACATTTATTTGAACATTTCCATCGATTGTACAAGCACTTGGAAACTGTCCAATCCCTCGTTCATCAGGCATTTTCTTTTACACTGCGGGCATTCTCCTGGTCTGGCGCCGGTCTGTGTCTTCTAGGATATAATGCCAGTGAACTCTTGTTTTTATGTCCACTATAACAGACAATCTCCTTTGCTTTTAACCGAGCGTTTAATAATTTCCTAAAATGAAAATTATTTACTTTATTTCCCTCACGGGATCAATAAAAGTATCTATCATCTGTCTAAACTATGGGACAGAATTCTGGGGTCTCCCCATACCAGAGATTATGGTAGGGCTTCAGAATGGTGATTGGCTGACACCATCTGACACCCCTCTGATTGGAGAAAAAAGACGTGCTGGTTTGCTATACATACAGTACTGTACCAGGAAGAGGATTTCTTTCTATTCGAAACGTGTATTTTAAAAGTTTAAGAATTAAAAACCTTACAGCGTACACAGATTTCTAAACTGATCAGGATCGTTATCTTTGTCTTATGCATAATAATGTTCACCGCTCTGTCCAGCAAATTAATAATAAACTTTATTTTATATAGCATTTTAAACGAATAAGTAATTAGATCGCTCATAAACCTAATCACTTATTTTACATAAACACAGCGTAATTGCTCTCTGAAAATGCTTTTTCTTTTTATTTAGGCTCAGATTTCAACTATAGATCGTATTATTATAAACTTTCTTGGAAAAATGTCTTTTATGTAAACCATGTTTGCTATTAATTCATTTAGGGCTAGAATATGTTCATTGTCTTCCAATCGAGTCGAGTTGACATTAGAAGCTTGCCACGCCCGGACTGTTACACCAACGCATTAGCATGTTAAAGCGATTTCATTGAGGAGCCTAGCTTTCTTAACTAGTAAGTACTGTACTACCTTGGTTTTGGAGGGGGGGGGGGTGTCTTTCGCTGGAAATCTCGCCCCCTTCTACTTTGAAAATACCTGTGAAACCGGTTTAAGTCGTCACAGCCAGCACTCCCGCAGAGAGGGGGGTATCTCATTTTGTATTTCTATAAAAAAATCGTTTGCCCAGCCACTATTGTTGTTATTGTTTTTATCCTGTAAAGAGCTTTGAGGAGCACAGCTTTCTCACCACTTAGATTACTTTTTGATACCATCCTTACACAAAGCAGAAACTTATTGTATTTTCCGATGACATACAAGTGGAAAGATTACAGATTTTAATCGTCTTTTTTCTGAACCAGGGAAAATCTGATCATGTTTCTCTATAACAATAATAAAAAACTTTATTTTACATATCACCTTTAAAAGTGGCATCTCAAAACAATACAGTAGATGTAAACCACAGATTACAAAGTAAATACCCAGACAAACGCAAACGCGTTTTTAATAAAATGCTTTTATTCATTCAGCAGAGAGAGAGCGTAAAACCTGGGCGTAACAGCTGTTCCTTTTTCTGATCACTCGCTCTCTGGATAAACGTCTCACCTGTCCTGTTCTTTGTTTTCCTAATTTGCTGATTATGCTTTCTGCGATCCACTCCTGCCCTCACACCTAAAGAAGACTATTTTAAATTTCTTTCCGCGGTCCATTGTGCAATTAACCCTTGTATGTGCTGTCCTTAAGGTGATATCACATAAAGGTGATATGTAAAATAATGTTTTTTATTATTGTTATAGAGAAACATGATCAGATTTTCCCCGGTTCAGAAAAAAGGATCTAAGTTATACTAGTTAAGAAAAATAAATCTAAACGGGGAGAAAGCTATGCTGAAAGTTTATTAAGATACTTAGAAGACAAAGATATCAATTTATGTTGCATTTGTCTGATTGTGAATCAAAAAACACATATATTTAAACCCGCGTTTGCGATTTAAATCAATATAAATGTTTATATTGTAACGCCTAGGTGACTATTCATCGTTATTAAAATGACTTAAATTCGATCATGTTGTGATATTTAGAAATATACATTTGTTTGGTGCGAGTGAAGTTTTATTTAATCTCTGAGCCATACTGATTCTTATGGAAGCCAGTTTCCGCCACGGAGTAAAAAAAAAACACACTATGGTATTCTCTCCGATGCAGTGCAGTTAAAAACATATCTCTGATGCTGTTCCTAAATGAATATGGTTTATGACCATCAGACGCTTTATGCTCCTTTTCTTTTTTCCAGTTGATTGAACAGGGAGAGGCATTTCATGATGTACTTTTCACTGATGAAACAACAGTGGCTCTGGAACAGTTTTCAACCATGTCGTTTTATAAAAAGGGGAGATATGTACGCGTTACTGAAGCTAAAAGTTTAGCCTTTGTCACTAATGTAACCACTAAATAAAGACATATAGTAATCCCTACGTTACAGACTGTATATGGCTGTTATTGGTAGTTCAAAGAAGAAATACACACCAGTATTCCACTTTCTCCCTAAACATTTTTAAGCATCAGAGTCTTACATGTGGTTATTTCGGAAACGTTTGTACGTGCTCCTTCTGACCATGTTACTGTTTACTGTTACTGACCATATTAAGTTTAAGTGCCTGTGGGCACTTTTCCTGTCCGTGGGGGGTGGACCGTCTTTCATTAGAAGGTTAGTCTGTTCTACTCTGAGAATGTAGAGGGGGTGGAAAGTAATTCCGTGTCGCATTAACTAACCTCTTCAGTTTATTCCGCCAGAAAGTACTGGGTTTAAATATATGTGTTTTTTGATTCACAATCAGACAAATGCAACATATTATTAGTTTTTAATGAAATGCTTTTATTCATTCAGCAGAGAGTGAGAGGGACATCCAGCAGAGAGAGACACACATACCGGTTTTCATTGACAAAAAGTAATTGTTTTTTACATTCCTCTTGTCTAACAGGAATGTTTTGTTTGTGGACAGACTGTTAGACTAGAGGATAGAGCGCCTCCTTCTACGAAGCATTTGGTTGATCCGATCACGAATTCTTTTCCAGTCGCACGAAGTAAGGGCTGAGAATCTCCGATTCACCATGCTACTAATGGTTTCCCAGAGATTGCAAGGCAAGGCACTTTTGCCTCTGGACCCATCGAAACATAAATCTTTGTCTTCTAAGTATCTTAATAAACTTTCAGCATAGCTTTCTCCCCGTTTACATTTTTTTTTCTTGGGATCTTGGGATCAAACGTGGAAAGATTAGATTGTAATCGTTTTTATTTTTTAAATACATTTTAGAAAAGTGTAATCTATACTAAAAAGCTGTACACCACCTGCTATAAAGATACATATTGTGATACTTTCGGGTTCGGATAGGACAGACACAAGAACTCAGACTTGCGTAGTTAAAGCAAGTTAAAACCTTGATTTTATATATCACCTTTAAAAGTGGCATCTCAAAGCAAAGTAAATACCCAACACTGATTGTACCCATCTGTCATACCAATAAAGCACCTTGAATTGAATTGAGAGAGAGAAATTTAAACTGCGACACTTATCATTCAACCAGAGCTCGAAATATCACAAGGATCTCAAAGCAAAGACTGTATTAAAAGTATACTAGTGACAAACTAGTATACTTTAGATCTTTTTTTCTGAACCGGGGAAAATCTGATCGTGTTTCTCTATAACAATAATAAAAAACATTATTTTACATATCACCTTTATGTGATATCACCTTAAGGACAGCACATACAAGGGTTAATTGCACAATGGACCGCGCAAAGAAATTTAAAATAGTCTTATTTAGGTGTGAGGGCAGGAGTGGATCGCAGAAGGCATAATCGGCAAATTAGGAAAACAAAGAACAGGACAGGCGAGACGTTTATCCAGAGAGCGAGTGATCAGAAAAACAGCTGTTACGCCCAGGTTTTACGCTCTCTCTCTGCTGAATGAATAAAAACATTTTATAAAAATCGCGTTTGCGTTTGTCTGGGTATTTACTTTGTAATCTGTGGTTTACATCTACTGTATTGCTTTGAGATGCCACTTTTAAAGGTGATATGTAAAATAAAGTTTTTTATTATTGTTATAGGGAAACATGATCAGATTTTCCCCGGTTCAGAAAAAAAAAGATCTAAAATACACTAGTTTGTCACTCTTCTCATCCCCTCTTTGCTAAATGGCTTTTGAATAGAGTCACATGAAGAGAGAGGTGAAACAGCCCTACACAGCCCTGTCGCAGTACACAAATATAATTATATCTTATTAATTTCTTTAGATACGCGATTCTTTTAATACAGTCTTTGCTTTGCTCTAGAGGATCCTTGTGACATTTCGAGCTCTGGTTGAATGATAAGTGTCGCAGTTTAAATAATTTTCGTAGTTAGAAATTATGAAACGCTCTGTTAAAAGCAAGGGAGTTTTTATGTCCGTTGCAGTAAAAGAAAATGCCTGACAAAGTAGGGCTTGGACAGATTCCAAGTGCATTTTTGCAATTTACGTTGCAACAGACAATGTACAGCGTGTACTATTCTTGTGTTGCGGTACATGAATATAATTATATCGTTATTAATTTCTTTAGATACGCGATTCCATATTATATTCCCTTTTAATCAAATTCTAAAAGTATGCTTGTTGACTCCGGTATCACGTTAGTTAAAGACTTCGATGCTTAAAATGTTTAGGGAGAAATGGAATACTGGTGTGTATGTTTTCTTTAAAGTACCGAGACCAGCCATATACTGTATGTTTAAGTTCCAAAATTAATATCGTTTATGGCCTTCACACACGTTACAGTATGCTCCCAATCTTTTTATGCTCAGGTACTAAGATTTCCCTTCAGTGGTAAAATTCCATATAAATATTCAATACTTAAACGGGCACAGTTAAGACATTAAATATACATATTCATACTGTATACAGTACAGTTTGCATACGGTAATATGTTTATGTTCCTAAATCAATCTTTTTTATGAGCATGTGAAAGGCATGGTGAATCGATTCTCAAAAAGTACTGTACTTTGCATGATTGGAAACAAATGCGTGATTGCGAAATGCTGTGGTGTTACTTTTACAAAGACGGTCAATGAAAAAAATAATGTGGACCAGGGCAATACTTTGAGTTTACAGCTTGTCCAAGGTCATTCATTATTAATACTATTAGTAATATCTTCGTTACAGACTTTGATGGCGACAGCTCAAACATGAGAGGTTGAGCTTTATTAGCTCCACCTTGCGGAAATTCCGGATACTATTATTTTATTTGCGGTATTATAGGAGAATTTACGGTAACTAGCGGTATTTACCGGTAACTCGCGGTAGACTGCATAAAGCGCACCGCAAAATAATGCGGTATCGCCCGCGCATTTTGAATGGCTGCATCTGTATACAGGTTTTGTGTTATGGAACATAGACTGTGCTGACATTTAAATACTTTTGTCCTTGATTTTATGTGAATATTGTGACACTTCTTTGGGTGTGTTGTAATGGAATCTGTACTTATGCATGGCCCATGCAAGTTCACAATGTCTAACATCCCGTCACAGCCTGTTGGGGAAACTGGTTTTACTTTTTTTCCCTACGTCATGCACTTTCCTTCAAGAGTGGCTCTCTCAAATGCCTCCTCACCGGGGCAACTAGGATATGAGGCACGATGTCTTGTAAATGCACATTAAGTTTCTCAAGCTCAGTGTTCCACACTCCTGACACTTAACCCCACGTGTCATTACATATCTAGCTCACACAAATTCTCAGTCCTCTTATGCCCTCCTCGAGATCATCTTCCTTGAGGTTCTATTGCATCATTATATTTTTCTCACAGTTAGCTGGGCTCAGCAAACCTCCCTTCTGATTCTCTCAAATATGCTAGTCCCTTTCAGGGAGTATCAGCGAAAGACTCTTGAATTTGCTGGACCCACTCTACCACCTTCATTAACTTACCAGCAGGCTGACACAGCAATGACAGAGGCCTCTACTTTTTGGGAGTCTTCCCTGCACCTCAATGACTTTTATTCTGCCACAGAGCTTCCCTGCTCCTAGAGAATACACTGGACCTGGAGTCCAGTCATAAACTCTCTCTAGATTTAATCTTTCATGGATACTCCTACTCAATGCTGTACCTACCAATAGAAAACTGGCTCTTTCATTCTTTGCCAGGCAGCCCTCTGACTTCCAAGTCTGTTTCCAGCCACTGCCATTTCCACCTATGTCAGCAGATTAGGCCTACACTCTCAAAACTGAGGTTCCCAGTGCCTCAGTCTCTCACCCCAGGCTTACATTTACAGCTGCCACACACCTCTCTCTTGTACCCAGCCACTACTGCCTTTACACATTGGCACTTCAGACCTCACTGTCTTCAATGCATGCCTGTCACACTAGACACTGAAAGAGCTGTAACACATTCTAACACACTCTCTTGGGCATCACTACCCCTTGGAGTGAGACATAGTCTTTTTTATCACCCTACACCTTGCATTTGTAGAGTGATGACCACTCTATAACACTCTGCACTCTGATCTTCATACACTAACTTATGATTATTAAAACATAAAACTCACTCACTCAGCAGATATACTGTATCAAAAAACCTGGTTCTTTCTCACTCTCATAATAGGCTGTCTCTTTAAATTCTCTAGAACCACTCCCCTTCTGGGAGTATTGTTCTTATGCAAACACCTCTCTCAGACAGCACTACTCTCTCAGCTCTCAGAACAGACTGTATCTTTAAATAAATAGATCTCATAAATCTTCAATTCCCTCCAGAATTGTTGCTTTTACTCGGCCACTACAAGGGTATCTTAGACATAACAAAACAAACATTTACTTCTCTCCCAATCTCCTTCAAGATTGTTGCTCTTAAAATTGTTTCCCCTCTCAGAGCATTTACAGATAATGATACACCCTACACATGGCATAAACATGACAGACTGACTCTGTTTTGCAACTTCAGCCTGGCCACTTTCACTGTACACACATGCCAACCTCTTATTCACTGTGATTGCCCTGTTCTTCTGCCTTTCCTGCATACAGGGTCAATTACGTCTTATATTCTATCAGAAAATGTAACGTCTTAAATACACACAAACTAACATTTTGCCCCTACCATGATCTGAGCCAGTCTCAGACGGAATCCATAGCTATTTCTCTCTTGATGGGAAATGCTCTGACAGCACTTATAGGAATGCCCACAGCTGCTGCTCATTAGATTATGTGACCACAGTTGTGGTCATTTAGGTGCACAGCCCTTTGTAATGAGAGTCTCTGCCTCTCTGCATTCTACGTCTTGTATTCTTTTACAGTATGTCATGATAAATGTTTTCTATTACCCAGCTCTTTACCAAAATGATGTTCATTTATAGAAGTGGGAAAACATATTGTTTGTGTGAGTATAAGGTACAAGCTCAAGCCTGTATCATACACACTTCACATGTGTGCTTTGTCCTGCATGGTTCCTGCAAAAACTGCAGCCAAACCATCTTGTTCTTAGCTTAGTGTTTGAGATCTGCATCTGTGTTTTGGGGATCCTTTTTAGGCAATGCAACAGTGTTGGTAAGATATTGAGCCAAGCAAGTAGATGCCAAAGTATTAAGTAAGCTTCTCCATTATTTTTGTTATCTTGTTTTGTCATTATCGGAATTTGACCAAACATCTGAAAATAATGAATAATTAATGTTGGTCTCTGAAATGATTATTGGACTTTTTATGAAGAAATGGGAGGATCTCTTTGACATTTGCATAGAGAAATGTAAAAATTATTATTTAAAACATAAATATTAGATCACAAGAAAGCCAAAATGCTCAAACTTGTTTTATAATTCAATAAATATTTCACTTATCTAATATTTCAAATCTGTATAACTTTACCTTGTTCATTTGAGGTATATCTTAACACAGATTTTCAAATAAAATAATTTTGTAAAATTTGAGAAAATATGCATTTATAGTATGCAATCATCATCACATATTTTTTATTCTTAGTAGGAACACAATTTAACTTATGCTGTAGCATTATTTTCCTTCATTTTGGTAAGTTAACATCCTTTCTATAATCACAAGCTCAACTTTTAATGACTTAGACATTTAGTCGTGGTCAGCCCTGCTTTCCTGACGTGCTATGTGTGCTGGATATGCAATGTCATTTCCATTAAGAAATGTTCAGTTTAATGCTATCTTCTTGTCAAGACAGGACATTTTATTATGACTTTATTCTTTGTTAAGAGTGAACAGAACACACAGTAGAAAATTGAGAAATGATATGTAATTATAAGACAGCTATTCAATATTTTTCAGAACTGTACACACTTCAAAAATCGTATAGCTTATTTACAATGTTTGAGCTTTTATTACTTACCAATGGCTTGGAAAAGGAAGTACTGTCTCTTTTCTCTGTGAAGCAGAATTAATCAGAAATTCAAAACAGAGCAGTGGTAACTCCTGAACCTTATCAACAACT
Source organism: Atractosteus spatula (assembly GCF_055471065.1). NCBI lineage: Eukaryota > Metazoa > Chordata > Actinopteri > Semionotiformes > Lepisosteidae > Atractosteus > Atractosteus spatula. The sequence continues at coordinate 42,215,772 of NC_142706.1, forward strand.
CCATTTAGACGAGTAAACTTTAAATGCAAATGAGACTTTGTGCTCAATTGACTGACCTGGTAAAATAAAGGAATAATGCAGTGCTTTTAGGCAGGCAGTCCCACTTTTGCTGTCAACTGTCCATCATATAATCCAAACCTATAACAACAAAACCCAGTTAAATATATGTGATTTGAGATCTATGTTTAAGTTCATCTGTTACTGTTTGACCTTTAACACTTTAAATCTTTCTTTAGAAAATGCAGGCAGCAGAGGAACAGCAACATGGGTGCTGTTCTATCCATTGAAACCTAGAAGTGTCAGTGACTTAATTCAACAGATTCCCAGAGGCAACAAAAACACTGCCAAAAATCTGTCAGATTTGTAAAATCTAAAATGATCTACAGATGCAGCCATTCAAAGTACGCGGCACAGACACATACCGCGGGTAATTGGCTACGGCCTCGCGCATCGTGACGCAAAATACCGTGGTACGTGATTGGTTGACCGACACGGGCACTCGTGGTGCGTTGGTCAGTCGTAGAAAGATTTAAATGTTTTTACTGTGCCCGTTTTAGTATTGAATATTTATATGGAATTTTACCACTGAAGGGAAATCTTAGTAGCTGAGCATAAAAAGAATAGGAGCATACTGTAACACGTGTGAAGGCCATAAACGATATTAAATTTGGAACATAAACATACAGTATATGGCTGGTCTCGGTACTTTAAAGAAAAAATACACACCAGTATTCCATTTCTCCCTAAACATTTTAAGCATCGAAGTCTTTAACGTGATACCGGAGTCAACAAGCATACTTTTAGAATTTGATTAAAAGGGAATATAATATGGAATCACGTATCTAAAGAAATTAATAAGGATATAATTATATTCATGTACCGCAACACAAGAATAGTACACGCTGTACAATGTCTGTTGATTCTGTTTCTGTAGGGGTTTTTCAACACTCATCATGTGACCTTGCAAGTGGTGCTGTGGGCTAGGTTCCCGACTTATACATCACACGTTGGGTGTTTGAATCCAGCCGGAGCCATGACTTTTTTTTTAACAAACATTTCTTTGAAAAAATAAAATAGGGTTAGTGTTAGGGTTACTGTCAAACTTTAAATCAACAATTGATTTAAGGACGATCTGTCAAAGTGCAATGGAATACAATATTGTTGTTGTTGTTATTGTTGTTTTTATCCTGTAAAGCGTTTTGAGAAGCCACCTTTAAAGGCGCTATATAAAAGCGCTGATTCTTATGGAATGTGTTTTCTTTCTTCTTTTTTTCACCATGGAATAAACCTATTACTTGATTCTTATGGATGCCTGGTTCCACCGGGGATTCAAAAAAAAAACCCATGGAATCGCTTATCTAAGGAAATAGCAGTATAACCTTATTCATGCACAAACAGTGGCATGCTACATTATTAATTTGGGTGTCTCCTCTTGCCAGAAAGCTCTAAATTGCATTTTGAGTGTGGTTTTTTACTTTTTTTAAATTACAACCCATAAATAAAGCTGATACTGTTTAGACTTTTAATTATTTTAAACTGTATGACAGCAGCACAATGCACAATGCAACGTAAATTGCTATCTTTGTCTTCTGCGTAATAATGTTCACCTCTCTGTCCAGCAAATTAACAATAGTAATAATAATTAACTTTATTGTATATAGCGCCTTTAAAGGTGGCTCCTCAAAGCGCTTTACAGGATAAAAACAATAACAACAATACTGTTAGGCTGGGCAAACGATTTTTAATTTTTTCTAAAAAAGAAGTAAAAAATGAAAAAAAAATATAATGATGTGTTCCGGCTTAGACATTAACGGAGAGCATAACGAAGGTCATAAAGGTCATAAACGGTATTAATTTTGTAACATCATTATGTAAACTGTATGTTGCTGTTATTGGTATTTTAAAGAAAAAATACTGTCAAATCCTGGGTTCGGTAAAATGTTTCAGGCATTCATGTGAAGGACAACAGAGCTTTCACTGGCCGATTATCAAACTTTATTGATAAAACAAAAACAAAAACTATCCGACCAAACCAGAAAAAGAAAAAAAGAATCAAGAATAACGGACACAGCGCGAGCCTGCATTCTCTCCTCAACCGTCCACACCACACTTTTCCCTGGGTCAGAGATTAAATAAAACTTCACTCACACCAAACACATTTATATTTCTAAATGTCACAACATGATCGAATTTAAGTCATTTTAATAACAATGAATAGTCACCTATGCGTTACAAAATAAACATTTATATTGATTTAAATTGGGCGTTTTGATTTAAATCGCAAACACGTGTTTAAAAATATGTGTTTTTGATTCACAATCAGACAAATGCAACATAAATTGATATCTTTGTCTTCTAAGTATCTTAATAAACTTTCAGCATAGCTTTCTCCCCATTTAGATTTATTTTTCTTGGGATCTTGGGATCAAACGTGGAAAGATTAGATTGTAATCGTTTTTATTTTTTAAATACATGTTAGAAAAGTGTAATCTATACTAAAAAGCTGTACACCACCTGCTATAAAGATACATATTGTAATACGTTCGGGTTTGGATAGGACGGACACAAGAACTCAGACTTGCGGAGTTAAAGCAAGTTAAAGCCTTTATTTTTCTTCTTCTTCACCACCTGCCAGCCCGGCTCTCCCGCAGGGAACTATTTACATGGAAAATGGATACCTCCCCAGACTGTACGCCTGCTTCACTGTGGGACAGCCGCACTGGTCAGCGGCCTTCTTAAACCCCGCCCTGACCACTTTCACTCCTGTCCTGCCCCTACCCCGCGCACCCCAGCCGGGTGCCCTTCGGCCTCTGCCCGGGGCGAATGCGCTGCAATATGTTTAGATATTTAGATATTTAGACCCGAGGCGGCACCGAGAGAGCGTCTGCATTTATAACTTAGTTTTTAAAATTAGTCAAGCAATATGAAGTATCTCTTTTTATTTTTAAGTCCCTTAATTATCATTAAGCACAGCTTTCTCACCACTTAGTTTACTTTTTGATACCATCCTTAGACAAAGCAGAAACTTGTTGTATTTTCCGATGACATACAAGTGAAAAGATTACAGATTTTAATCGTCTTTAATTTTGTTACGTTATACATTTTAGAAACGTTTCATCTATACAAACACCACAAAACTATTCTCGATTGTATTTCTGAATGTTATGTTAAACTTACAGTAGTTCACTGTTTTAAATACATCTAATTAAGAAAGTTAGGTGTAAGCATAAACTATTAGTTATCAATAATATTGAATTTAGCACTGTAATAAGTTGTTGCACTTTCCCCTGCATCTTGTAAAAATATATTTTCATTGTTCAAATATACATTAAATCTGACTATCATATAATAAGTTAAATACAAAGCCAAAGAAAAAAAAATATTTTGCTAACAATGTTAACTGTTTATAAATAATAAAATGTATTAACTAAAGAGTAGGATGGCACAGTTGTTGGTATGCTTTTTGTTTTCTTTTTAATAAATACAACAGTAGTACCTGATGTCTCAGTGGCTTTCAAAATTAAATTATGCATGCAAACCTGTGAACTGGCCTGTGATACTGGCCATGTAATACCCTGCATCGTGGAATAATAGTTTATTTTAAAGGATAGAGAAAGCACAGAAAACAGGCAGTTAGATTGATCAGATTAATATGAAAAGCCATTTAGCAAAGAGGGAATGAGAAGAGTGATAAACTAGTATACTTTAGATCTTTTTTTCTGAACCAGGGAAACTCTGATCATGTTTCTCTATAAAAATAATAAAAAACTTTATTTTGTATATCACCTTTAAAAGTGGCATCTCAAAGCAATACAGTAGATGTAAAAACAGTTAAAAGGACCACAGATTACAAAGTAAATACCCAACACTGATTGTACCCATCTGTCATGCTAATAAAGCACCTTGAATTGAATTGAATTGAGAGAGGGGGAGGGCGAGCGAGAGAGCACAGACAATAGATTAGCATACTGTAGAGGAAAACAATATAGGCATCGTTGATATGAGGACTTTTGAAACCAAATTTCCCAAATTTAATATGTGCATTTCTATATTTATTGTCAATTGATTGTCCATAATATTGCTATTCTAAGCAAGAAGGAGCGCTTCACCCCGCCTGCTGTGGGAAGAGTTGGCTTATTCCTTCCCTGCCTCACCGAGGGCAGACCCTGCCAGGCCCTCGTCGACACCGGTTCGACCATCACCCTGTTGCGGCGTGGTGTCCTGCCGGGCACCGAGGCAGCCGGACCCCCAGGGCGCTCACTGTGCACTTTGGAGCTGCGAGGGTGAAACACCCCTTCTACCTTGCCCCAGTCAGTGAGGACTGTATCCTGGGGTTGGACTGGTTGCAGCAGGTGGGTGGTTGCCTTGGTTGCCACGGACTGGGGCAAGGTACTGTAGAAGGGGTGTTTCACCCTCGCAGCCCCAAAGTGCACGGTGAGCGCCCTGGGGGTCCGGCTGCCTTGGTCGAACCGGTGTCGACGAGGGCTTGGCAGGGTCTGCCCTCGATGAGGCAGGGAAGAAATAAGCCCCGGCTGTGGCCAACCCTTCCCACGGCTGCAGGCGGGGTGAAGCGCTCCTTCTGGCTTTCCGGAGTGGGGGTAGCGTCGCTCAAGGGCGGCCTTCCCCCCTTTAGGCCGCCCTGCTCCTGTTTCCCGACGGCCTCCGGAGTCCCCGGGGCTCTAGCGCCTCTCCCCACAGCGGTGGCAGATGACCAGCCATCGTCGCTCCCCCAGCATCGCCATGCTGGCCGTCTCCTCCTCCCCATCTGATTCCCCGTGCACCCCTCCGTTGGTGCCCACCGGTCTCCTCGAATACGGCATCAGCCTGCTCAGCCAGAGCCTGGGCCTGCTCCAAGGGGACCGGCGCGGCCAGCATCAAGTGACGCTACACCTCTGTCGGTGCCAGGGCCCAGAGGAACGCCTGAGGCACTATCTCACGGTGGGCCTCCTCCGGGAGAGTAGGGTAACCCTGGCGGGCTAAGTAGGCCATGTCTGCGGCTGTTACCTTCACTGTTACCTGGATACCTCTTTATTTAGAACTCACTCTTCCCCTTGCCTGTCTGGCTTCTTTTAATCCTTCTGTGCCCGGATTGCAGTGGGTAAGATATTTTTCCAAGAAAAAAAGAGAAATTAAAAAAAGAGAAATTTTACCAGAGCCTCTTCTCAAGTTTAATTTTTAGTTTAGAACGATTCAAGCAGGATTTTAGATGAAAGGCAGCGACCTTAATCAAGCCCAAATAACAATTGAACCCATTCAGAGCCTACATTACATTTTAGTGTTTAATTCTGAGCAGAAGACCCTCACACCTGAAGAAGGCTTGCGTTTTACCGTCTTACCGCTTTCTTTTTTACTGTCCTGGTGGTAGATTTCAGCCAGTACAGGAGGCTCTACTGTACACAGAGAGGGGCGGGAGGGGGGAACAAGCTGTCCAGCCGTGTAGAATGCTACAGAACCCTAAACAGACAATACACACTAGCCGGATATTTGACCGAGATATCCAGACACAGCTGGATGAGCTCCACCAGCCAGGACAGGCAAATAAGATACACTCCACAGACATTCACAACAGCGACATATCATAAAACTTTTGCACATATTGTTAAATTATTACTTGTTTTTCAGGAAGTTAAAAAAACACTTGAATTACTTATCCAGTCTCTCGAAATAAAATTATTTTTCAAGCAATGCAACTAACGTCGGGCAACGTGTTTTTTTTAATCCAACATTGACAGCCACATCTTAAATCTTGTCAGTCAGCTCTTTTTTCTCTATTTGAATTGTGGCGATTCAAACAACTTGGGATAACAAGTGGTCTCAAAGTCACCGAGCTCACAGAGCTCAAAGTATACTAGTTTGTCACTCTTCTCATTCCCTTTTTGCTAAATGGCTTTTCATACTAATCTGATCAATCTAACTGCCTGTTTTCTGTGCTTTCTCTATCATTTAAAATCCACTTTTAACTTAATTATCCACTTTTTTACACTCTATTTCACATGTTAGTTAAAGACTTCGATGCTTAAATTGTTTAGGGAGAAATGGAATACTGGTGTGTATTTTTTCTTCAAAGTACCGATTCCTGGAATCTGACTGGCTGACACCCTTCTGAAGTGGTTCCATAATATCTGGTATACGGAAAAGAAAGCGTAGATAAAAAAGCTTGGATTCTCATGTATCTGATACAAGTATCTTTTAATACAGTCTTTGCTGTGCTCTTGAGGATCCTTGTGATATTTTGAGCTCTGGTTGAATGATAAATGTCGCAGTTTAAATAATTTTAGTAGTTAGAAATTATGAAAGTTTTTATGTCCGTTGCAGTAAAAGAAAATGCCTGACAAAGTAGGGCTTGGACAGATTCCAAGTGCTTGTACAAATGTGCTAAAGAAATTAGCAAAAAAAGTAATTCCTTTATCGTATTGGCTAGCTAATGTCCTGTCCTCGTTAGTTAGATCAACGAAATGCTGTCGTGTTTGTAAAAGAAAATAATAAAAGTATTTTCGTATAAAATAACGGTTAGAAAGAATGTGGACCAGCGTAATACTTTGAGTTTACAGCTTGTCCAAAGTCATTCATTATTAATACTATTAGTAATATCTTCGGTACAGGCTTTGATGCATAAAATATTTCTGCATAATTAAAATATTTATGATAAAGGTAGGTTGTGTACTTTTGTCCAACTGAGCAATCTTGCTTTCATAAAATATACCAACTTTTTAATGACTGATGATTAACATGCTGTAATACACAGTTTAAATTTAAAAGCTCAAATGCTGTACATGAGGAGAGAATGCAGGCTCGCGCTGTGTCCGTTATTCTTGATTCTTTTTTTCTTTTTCTGGTTTGGTCGGATAGTTTTTGTTTTTGTTTTATCGATAAAGTTTGATAATCGGCCAGTGAAAGCTCTGTTGTCCTTCACATGAATGCCTGAAACATTTTACCGAACCCAGGATTTGACAGTATTTTTATACCAATAACAGCAACATACAGTTTACATAATGATGCTACAAAATTAATATCATTTATGACCTTTATGACCTTCGTTATGCTCTCCGTTAATGTCTAAGCCGGAACACATCATTATATCTCATTTTTTATTTCTGTTTAAAAAAAATTAAAAATCGTTTGCCCAGCCTAACAGTATTGTTGTTATTGTTTTTATCCTGTAAAGCGCTTTGAGGAGCCACCTTTAAAGGCGCTATATACAATAAAGTTCATTATTATTACTATTGTTAATTTGCTGGACAGAGAGGTGAACATTATTACGCAGAAGACAAAGATAGCAATTTACGTTGCATTGTGCATTGTGCTGCTGTAATACAGTTTAAAATAATTAAAAGTCTAAACAGTATCAGCTATATTTATGGGTTGTAATTTTAAAAAAGTCAAAAACTGCACTCAAAATGCAATTTAGAGCTTTCTGGCAAGAGGAGACACCCAAATTAATAATGTAACATGCCACTGTTTGTGCATGAATAAGGTTATACTGCTATTTCCTTAAATACGCGATTCCATGTTTTTTTTTTTAATCCCCGGTGGAACCGGGCATCTATAAGAATCAAGTAATAGGTTTATTCCATGGTGAAAAAAAGAAGAAAGAAAACACATTCCATAAGAATCAGCGCTTTTATATAGCGCCTTTAAAGGTGGCTTCTCAAAACGCTTTACAGGATAAAAACAACAATAACAACAACAACAATATTGTATTTCATTGCACTTTGACAGATCGTCCTTAAATCAATTGTTGATTTAAAGTTTGACAGTAACCCTTAACACTAACCCTATTTTATTTTTTCAAAGAAATGTTTGTTAAAAAAAGTCATGGCTCCGGCTGGATTCGAACACCCAACATGTGATGTATAAGTCGGGAACCAAGCCCACAGTGTCACTGGCAAGGTCACATGATGAGTGTTGAAAAAGCCCTACAGAAACAGTATCAACAGACATTGTACAGTGTGTACTATTCTTGTGTTGCGGTACATGAATATAATTATATCCTTATTAATTTCTTTAGATACGTGATTCCATATTATATTCCCTTTTAATCAAATTCTAAAAGTATGCTTGTTGACTCCGGTATCACGTTAAAGACTTCGATGCTTAAAATGTTTAGGGAGAAATGGAATACTGGTGTGTATTTTTTCTTTAAAGTACCGAGACCAGCCATATACTGTATGTTTATGTTCCAAATTTAATATCGTTTATGGCCTTCACACGTGTTACAGTATGCTCCTATTCTTTTTATGCTCAGCTACTAAGATTTCCCTTCAGTGGTAAAATTCCATATAAATATTCAATACTAAAACGGGCACAGTAAAGACATTTAAATCTTTCTACGACTGACCAACGCACCACGAGTGCCCGTGTCGGTCAACCAATCACGTACCACGGTATTTTGCGTCACGATGCGCGAGGCCGTAGCCAATTACCCGCGGTATGTGTCTGTGCCGCGTACTTTGAATGGCTGCATCTGTAGATCATTTTAGATTTTACAAATCTGACAGATTTTTGGCAGTGTTTTTGTTGCCTCTGGGAATCTGTTGAATTAAGTCACTGACACTTCTAGGTTTCAATGGGTAGAACAGCACCCATGTTGCTGTTCCTCTGCTGCCTGCATTTTCTAAAGAAAGATTTAAAGTGTTAAAGGTCAAACAGTAACAGATGAACTTAAACATAGATCTCAAATCACATATATTTAACTGGGTTTTGTTGTTATAGGTTTGGATTATATGATGGACAGTTGACAGCAAAAGTGGGACTGCCTGCCTAAAAGCACTGCATTATTCCTTTATTTTACCAGGTCAGTCAATTGAGCACAAAGTCTCATTTGCATTTAAAGTGGTAAAATTCCATATAAATATTCAATACTTAAACGGACACAGTAAAGACATTAAATATACATATACATACTGTATACAGTACAGTTTGCATACAGTAATATGTTTATGTTCCTAAATCAATCTCTTTTATGAACATGTGAAAGGCATGGTGAATCGGAGATTCTCAAAAATTACTGTACTTTGCATGATTGGAAACAAAGGCGTGATTGCGAAATGGTGTGGTGTTACTTTTACAAAGACGGTCAATGAAAAAAGGAATGTGGACCAGGGCAATACTTTGAGTTTACAGCGTGTCCAAGGTCATTCATTATTAATACAATTAGTAATATCTTTGTTAAAGACTTTGATGGCGACAGCTCAAACATGAGAGGTTGAGCTTTATTAGCTCCACCTTGCGGAAATTCTGGATACTATTATTTTACTTAAGGTACCACGTGGTATTATGAGGTAGTATACGAGAATTTACGGTATCTTGCGGTAGGCTGCATCAAGCACACCACAAAATAATGCGGTATCGCCTGCTCGTTTTGAATGGCTGCATCTGTATGATCATAATAGATATCTGTAAACTACAGTAAGCTTTATTATTTTATAAATGGCAAATCATTCTGAAGCCAAAGAATTCTAAGTCTTTAAACAAACCAAAGGAAGTAGATTAATATATAATAAAAGAAAATGCTTTGTAAAGCAAAATTATTCACAGTTGTGAATATGAGAAACTGCAATAAGATGAAATAATACTAATTTATAACTTCTAATTAGTAAAAGTACTTCATACTTACCAACAATTTTACAGTGAAATGAAAATTTCAGACTTCTATATGAAAAATATTGTTGAAGATGTTTTGCTTTAAGTCTATACTAAAACAATGAGTAATTGTGGGAGTGCTTTGGGATTAAGGCAAAGCTTTGATGTCTGTGCTTCATGTGCAGTAAATCCTTTGATTCACATTATTTTTCTTAGAGCAAAATGTCTTCAAATCATTTTAAACACCCACACAACCCTCCATTGTCTATTTTTCATAAAACATTTTAATTTTTTCTAGCAGTTCTTCTCTTTTTTAAAAAATGACCTATTAGTCTACAATGTGAAAATGCGCTATTAACCAGAACTTTTCAGTGTGCTTACAAATGAAGAATGCTATAAATTTACCTTGGTATACAGGTTGTTACTAACAACTTGGATTTACCACTACCAGTCAGAAGTTTGAGGACACTTGCTGGAAACTAGGTTTGTTTAATAATTGACAATATTTTACCTTGTATATGTTTCTGTAAATAGTTGTAAAAAAAACATGATATTATATACAAAACATCAGAATATCACAGTAAGGTTCACGAAAACTGAAAATTGTCTCTAAAACTTTGATTCCTCAAAACAGCCACCCTTTGCCTTAATAACAGCTTCACAGACACGAGGCATTCTGTTAACAAGTTTCACCAGGAAATCACTTGACAAGTCCTCCCAGCTCTTCTGCTCGTAGGGCACTTGTTGGTTGCTTTGCTTTGACTCCTAGTATACTTTTGCAAGTATGCCACAATAGCCATGCTGGTTGAGATTGCCATGGATTTGGTAAAGATCACCAATTCTATCACCAGCAAAGCAACCCCAGACCATGTCACTAACTCCTCCATGCTTGACAGTAGGAACCAAACATGCAGAACTTATGCACTCACCCTCTTTGCGTCTTACGAATACTTGGCGGTTGGACCCAAATATTTAAAATTTTTACTCATTGGTCCAAAAGACAGACTTCCACTCCTCAAAGGTCCAGTTTCTGTGTTTTTGGCCCAGACAAGTCTCTTCCTCTTATTCTGCACTCTTAACAGTAGTTGTTTTGCAGTATTTTTTCCTGGTAGGCCAGCTTCACACAACCTCCTCTGAATAGTTGATGTTGAAAAATCTGTACTTCTTGTTGCATTGAGCTAAGCTTGTATTTCAGCGGCAGTTAGTTGATCAAACCTTGCCGCTACACAGGTTTAGCAGACTTGTGACTCTAATGAACTTATTTTCTGATTCTCTGACGTCACCTTTGGCCTGCCTGACCTTTTTTGGACCTCATGAGTGCCAGTTTCTTCATATCGTTTGATAGTCTTGGCCACAGCAGTTACTGACACTTGCAAAGTTCTTACAATTTGTCTTAAAGACTGACCTTCATTTCTTAAAGTAACTATAGACTCTCTTTTTCCTTGCAAATTTTGCTATGTTCATTCAGGAATTACAAACTTTTGCCCATGCTCCCTATATTTATAGTAACCATGGACCCTCACCTATTACCAATAATTGGTGACAAAAGGTAAATGAGGTAACATGCTAGTTAACTGTGAGAACATCTAACAAAGACAATTTTAAACATCTTTTAGTGTTCTACCACCATCTTAAACACATTTCGGTCATTTAACTAACCTGGGCTTCAGACTGAAATTCACTTTCTTTGGGTGTTCATTTTATTGAAAATGAAAAATTAACATTTCCAATGCAATTCACTTAAGATTTTAAGTACACATATCATGTAATTAAATATTAAGTGTTTGTAGACAAGTTTATACAGTTTAAAGCACAGATAATCATGAAAAACCTGGTTTCAAGTAGGTGTACTCAAACTTTTGACTGGTACTGTAGTTGTGGAAAAATGTTAAATAAAATTGAGACAATTCTGTTATTTTTAATTGAAATCTTGTCATAAATGATTTGAGGGTTGCTATGAAACTTTCACAGTTCTTTATTATAATGTACAAGCAATTTATACAATTACAGAATTAAATGGTCACCCCAGTGGTGTGGGAATAATGATCAAAGTCAGATGGTTTCTTTAAATTTATGTGAACAATTTTTACGGTTGAAGAAATACAGTAAGTAGAAGTATTTCTACACAGCCAACAGACAAAACAAGACACAAACTAGCATTTACATATACAGTATTTACACTTGGCGTGAGTTTTAGAGCCTAATGCATTACATCCCACCATCCCCAATTAATTTCTCATTTCTGTATATATTAATACATTCGGAACAGAAATTAATACTTATGTGCAAAAGGGATAAGTGAGCAAGAGCTTTTGTTTAATGTCACCTTACAAATCAGACAACACGGGGGTTTGGTCCAATATTGTTTTGCCTGCTTTAAGTGACCCAGTGTTGTGGTATAGCAGAGATTAGAATTTGGTCTTCTAAAAGTGGAGCTAAATCTGTCACATAAGACAGTGTAAGATTGCCTTTATAAAATAATAATACACTCCAGGTAACCATGCCCTCTAAACTGATGATGAAAAGTAGACCAACTTTTATCTCTAATAATCAGGAGTGACAAACTCTGCTAGATAGATTTATAAGAGCAGTATAAATATATTCCACAAATAAACAATTGTCCAAAACAATTAGGTTTGCTATGTCAGGGCACAGCATGATAATGCCAGGTCATGCATACCCATGAAGCAATTGTACCCATGAGTGATTATAACATTACAAGTAAGAGAAGCTAGACCACCCACCTCCAGCCCTGCCTTTTCACCTAGTGATTTATATTTCTTTAGTGCCTTAGAAATGCTCCTGTCCAGCAGAATCTGAATGCAATAGGCAGTTAAATGTTGGCCCCAGGAGCTTGATGTGGCATTCTGAAACACCAAAGGTTACTTTGATGTCACAGTGTGATCCACGCCTAAACAAGTTTGTGGAAAAGTGATGCTTACAGTTTTTTAACTTAAAATTGTATTCAATACCTGCATGCTCAAACTGAGGACGTATATATGGGTAAGAAAAGATCAGGAAAATATAGAAAACACAGAAGAGAAAAAATTGAAATATATTGATTGAATAGGTATTCAGACCCATACTATTAATAATTGGTGCAAGCACATTAGGCAGCAGTTGCAGCTGCAAGTCTTTTTATGTAAGTTTCTACCTACCTTTGCACACCAGCTTGGTGCAGTTTTGGCCCATTCTTTTTGACAGACCTGCTGAAGTTTTTTCAAATTGTTTTGGGATTCCTTATGGACAGCAGTTTTCAAGTCTTTGTACAGATTCTCAGTAGAATTCAAGTAAGGGTTGGGGCACTCAGGGATATTCACTTTTTATTTGTAATTACTCCAGTGTAGCTTTGGCCTTTGGCTTTGGGTTATTGTCCTGATTAAAGGTAATTTTCTGTCCAAGTTTCAGGTCTGGAGCAGGTTTTTCTCTAAGATTTGTTAATACTGTGCTCTGTCTATGTTCCCATTAGTGTCGACAAACTTCCCAGATCTTGCTGAGACAGCAACATTCTAACATTATGCTACACTGAAATGCTTGACAGTAGGGATGGTATTGACTGAGTGATGCATTTAGACAAAAATGTTCCAATTTTGTCTTCCGGACACAGAACCCTTTTCCACATTTGCATTACCACATTGTTCTTGTTGCAAACCCCATGTGATGTTTGTTGTTTTTTTTTTTCATTTCCATATAAGCCCTCTTTGTGGTTTGACCAGGATATTGTTGATCTATAGGCATTTGGTTCTATCTCATTCACTGAACTCTTAAACTCTTTCAAAGATGCTATTGGTCTCACAGCGGCATCTTTATCCAGTTTTCTCCTCTTAGTCCAGCGAAATTAAGCATTTTTTGTTTAATATGAATGGTTTTATTCCCTTTTTCTTATCTGTGCTTGTATACAACTATTTCTGAGTTATTTCTAAGGGCAATCTATTTTAAATTCTCTACTTGAGAACCTAAAAAAATTACTCACTATTATTACACACAGGCTGAAGATACTCAGATATGTTTGTGGCACATCAATGTATTTTTGTGCTCCTAAATATATCTGGTTATTCCACAGCAAAGGTTTTGAATATTTATAATTAAGAAAACTTGTGTTATGACTATGCAAACTCATGTCCATTTTTCTTTCATATTTACTTTTTTCTAGTTTAAATGTGTGGATCGCGTTGTGTATATAACAAATATTAATTGCTTCTTCAAAGATACAAAGTTTCAAAGTTACATCACCGAAAGCATTGAAGCACCAAAATGTGAAAACTGTGTGAGGTTCTAAATAATTTTTTAAGGCAATGTAAATTTAATAAGGATTTCATCATAACTTTCTGCAATACATGAGTTTTACTTTAATATTTTTTGGTTTTGTCAAAATATTTTTTTGAAGATATGCTCTTTCTCATTTTTTACATAAAGTGCAAGTACATGGTACTTTATTTAATAAAGTGCTTTATTTAATAGTATTTGTATTTTACAGTTTTGGGAACATTAACGTACATTATGTTGCAAAAAGTTAAGCATCTGATGAATTTTTACTGTGCTTCATATTATTAATATTCTAAAACATTTAATTACTTTTTGTTTATTTTTTCATATATGGATATAATTGAAACATTTTTGCAAAATATTATTTCATTCTGAATTGTCCTGCTAAAATGTACAATTGTTAGATAAAAGGCTATACATCTAGTTAAGATAAATACTTTAACTATATATATAGGTGGGTAGCTGCGTCAGCATGCGTAGGCTGCAAAGGAACAAGTAATAGGTTTATTCCATCCTGAAAAGAGATTCCATCCTGAAAAGAACCTGAAGAAGGCTCCACTGCCGAAATGTTGTGTTTTCTTTCTTCTCTTTTCAGCATGGAAAAATCCTATTACTTGTTCCTTTGCAACTATATATACAGATTGTTAAATGTTATATAATTAACAGTTCATACCTTATACCTTTGTTTTTTTATTCATTTTTATGTTTCTATAATCTAGTGATTGTATGTAATCAATCAAACCTCATTAATTTTCAACTTAAGGTACAAGTCTATACTTATATATTATAAATATTAAATAAGTTTTATTGGTGGATAATGTAGTTCATGTTTAGAAATAGACTGCGCTTTAATATTTATAGTTTCTGTGCATTCAGCTGGCTGAGACTGGTTTGAACCAATCTTTAAGCAGTAACATGCAGCCTGGTTTCCCTGTGGACTTTTATATTTGTCAATTCAACTTCCTAGCTTTCTGGAAACCATGTGACTATTACCATGTGAGCAGTGGGGAGCCTCTCCTGGGGACTATGTTTACCTTGAAAATCCTTTGAGGAGACAACTGTAAAGCACTCAACAAAATGCAAAAGATGGAGGAAATAATGACTTTTAATGGGGATCAATTTACATTTTTAAGCTCAGCTGGAGAAAATCAGCCAATCATTTGTTCAGGTGCATGGTTTGATTGTAGATCAATGACTTGTCTCAGTTTGAGCAAGGACACTTCTCAGATGTAGAACCTGAGCTCAGTATGCATTTTAAATTATCAAAGCCAATTTTATGTGCATATTGCTTTCATATAGTTATGCCAATCTCATATTCAGACAAAAGAAAATTAGCTACAAATTATATTATGTTAATCTCACAAAGTAAAAGTACTTCTGAATTCCTATTATGTGAGTAAAATAATATTTTTTTCATTATATCATTAATATTTCTGTTTTTGTTCATACAGACCACCTGGGCTTAACATTTTATTAGAAAGCACCACAACTGTTGTGCATGGCATAGGCCGAAATTGAACTAACCCTAAAGTCAATACAAACCAAACAGGAATTGAGTTTTATGGTTATAACTTTTTAAATGAAATAATGCATCCAGTTAAAAATAATGAAAGCTGTTGAGAAAAATCATGCAATAGTATGCAATATTCTCAAAAGCTATTATTATTATTATTATTATTGTAGTTTTTGTTATTGTTACATACAGTTATATAGCACTTTTCTGGAAACTCCACTTAAAGTGCTTTACAGCTAATGGGGACTCCCCTCCACCACTAAAGTGTAGCATGCACCTGGATGATGCAACGGTAGCCAAAATAATGGGGAGGCCCATGTGTTGAGGTTTGGCCAGAAGTGAGTCTCATCCATAACTCTACTTGTATTGATTGATACCAGGCTGACAGTACAGCACCACATTGATAAAGTCTTGGTACCTCCCTTTATGCCAGTTCTATGGGCTCAGCCTGATATGACACAATTCTATTGGACTATACTGCTTATTTAATTATGTAATAATATATTTATACCAAGACAGGAATTCAACAGTTTTCTGTGGAATATTGTACCTGCCAGACTTGAGACCTTTTGGACATTGTTTTGGGATGATACCTAATACCAATGAACAGGTAATGCTTGATCAAGTACTATGACAGGAATGGAACACTGGATTCCCGGAATATGCAACCTGCTGCACAGCTTTAGTGAAAAGTGTAATAAGTCAGTCACAATGGGTTAAACAAATATTTATTAACAATGACATTGACAGACTAAACAATGCATAACATAACCATACAATTTTCAAGTTACCCTATTTTCCACCACAGCTTCCTAAGCAACCAGAAAAACCCCAGGCTGCTCCCAAGTATTCCAATCTGATGTAACACCTACACAGGCCTTTTAAACTAATCAAAATATGACCTACAGTTAAATTTCTCTCTTTATAAATCTGGATGCTCCAAAACCTAAAATAGGGAGAAGGCATTTTTACCTATCTCCCTATTCTAAAAATGCATTCACTAACCAGGGGAGGCCATTTTTAACCTAGGGATTCTTTACATAGGAAAACAGAGTTTCTTTAAAACAACAGAATGCACAAGCTTTCTTAATAAGTTTCAAATACTTAACTATGGATGAACTAGACAAGGAACTCTTGCCTGGCAGACTCTTCTCCTTATGTATTTTTTTCTGTTTCTTCCTGTATCCTATCGCTGTCTTTCCTTTTTTGTGTCCTTCTTTTCTCTGCTCCTTCTTTTTCCCCTCTCCATCTCTGCTTGTCAACCTGCCTGTTTTTATCCACTGCTCTTCCACTGTTGATGACTCTTAGTCATTTGCATGGAACTTTAACCAAGGTAAACCAGATTATTCCTTTTAATTAGTGTGTCTCAGACACAAGCAAACACCCTGGTTCCTTTCTTGCTCCAGAGGGCTACAAATGTTGACACTGGCTAGATGTTTGACGTTTTCCCTAGATTCTTGAGAAACCTCAATAGCCTCTTCAAATTGCTGTAACAATCGCTTAATTATTTATTTTGTACTTATAACTGATCAGTTTCTTTTGATCATACAAGTAAAAGTTTATTCCATGCTGAAAAGAGAAAAAAAGAAACACAATGTTTTTGGCTATGGAGCCTTCTTAGGGTGTCAAGATTCTCTTTTCAGCATGGAATAAACCTTTACTTGTTCCTTTGCAGCCTACGCATGCTGAAGCAGCTACCTACTTGAACTACTTCAGTTTCTTTTCATGCTCAGTATAGGTTTTCTTAAGAACAGCCCATGTTCCTAATCCAAGAAGAAGTTGTGCTTGTGTCACAGAATGCTAATTGATGAAGGAGGAGCAGGCTGTGATCAATTAAGGTGGGTAGCTACGTCAGCATTCATAGGCTGCAAAGGAACAAGTAATAGGTTTATTCCATGCTGAAAAGAGAAGAAAACACAACGTTTTGGCTGTGGAGCCTTCTTCAGGTGTTCATCAATCGCCTAGAACCAATCTGCCTAACACCTCCAGCACAGAATTAAATCAAGAACTTGCCAAATAATGAAAAAATAACACAATGTTAAAAAATCAGTTTGTTTTCTTAAACGTTTTCATATTAGTTTTTCACATAGCATTTATATCCAATAACCATCTAATTAAGAATATTTAAGGCAAAATTACTTTGCTACATTGAAATATAATCAGAAATATTTTAATATGAAAATGATTTATAACAATGATTTATAAATGGCTTTGTTCTTTGATACATTAAATTTATCATTCAGAAGGTGCACTTATCTTTCTTAAGGATGTGGTTTTAGATATCTTCAGAATGTCATTCTCTCATATTAATAATGCATGCACTTATAATATTGATGGATATTTTATTTTTAATGGTTGTTCTCAGAGAAGATAAAACAATCCTTTTTCTGTCCTGTTAAATCTGCACTATACTATTTCTTAGCAATACAGAAAAGCTGGGAATCATGATTATACTTCAAAATACAGGCTTTCAGAAACATAAGATTTCTGAGTAAAATCAGATTTCAGAGACATAAATGACAGGAAAAAGACTCCGTGCAAAATATACAATTTCATGTAGATTCTTACCTGATATCAATGTCCATAATTTTGTACTTCCACATTTTTAAATACAATAGTGTACATCTGAGTTAATATGAGTTAATTAATAGTTTTTTGTTGATGAAGAGATAACTGTGTGGATAATTTGCAGTTTCTGAACTACTTTTTTAGTATTTTATTCATCTGTGTATTATAGATCCATCATTTACAGTGTAATCTTTCACTACTTAACTGTATTTACATTAGGTTAAAAATATGTATTTTTTCATTTTAAATCCAGATATTATTTTTGGAAATAGGTTCATTTCACTAAAGTTTTTTTTTTTCTAATTGAGTCTAATTGACTACTTTTATCTAATTTCCCAGGTACCAGAAACTGCTAGTTAACTAATTTCACTGTAATATTTAGAATGACTGATACCATCATAAACCTGATCAAAATAAAATTCATATACATTCATGCACTGTGAGAGTTTCTGTTCTCCCACAGTAGAATGAGAAGAGTTAGAGTCAGCCAATAGACAGATGCTGCTCTCACCAACAGCATTCCAAGCACTTCCTTTTGGAGAATTTCTCTCACTCAGTTAATTGATATGCAAGACATATTCTTAAATACTTCTGATTTCCAAATTACATTATTCCTTAAATGTACTATGAATACCATGATTACATGCAAGAACACTTTTAGATATTTAAAAGGTGCCATCCTTTGGCAAGCCTCACTATTTTATCATGAAAGATCCCATTTCTAAGAGTAGGGGTGTTAACTTCCATATCCTGACTAAAGTCCTCTCAGGGTTTGTACTATGTGGCATGATTCAGTTCAATCAGTGAAGTCATTTCTTACCGTTTCTCATTTTTCCATCTGATCTGCTGTGTAGTGGGGCTGTAGGTACATAATAGCTGTTGTGTATCACTCAGATAGATGCTAGTAGATAAAATGGGTACCCTACTATGTAAGTGCAATGAGATCCTCTTGGACAATTAGTGCCGTATAAATGCAATTTACAACATTAAATTAACAAAGTAAAATTAACTAGTAATTGACCCTTACATATTTTAATAATGTAATGATATATTTTAACAATTAAGTATATACAAACAATAATTATAGTTCATTATAGTTCTGATTTATAGTTCAGATCCTTATAGGATGTAACAGCATTATTTACAAGATGTGTTATGAATCAGGATTGGCTCTGGCCTTAATACAGATCCCTGCAGTATTCCACTAATTAAATTACATTTGCAGCTATTCACTATACCAGTTTTGCAAAATGTACCAGTTTCCCCCTGGGAAGTTTGTAAGGATTGATGGGAACATAGATTGAGCAAAATGTGTGCAAATCTAAACAAATCTGTTTCAGATCTAAGACTGGGGTGAAAATTAACCTTTCAGCAGGACAATGATACACACAAGGTGAAAGCTACACTGAAGTGTCTTAGGAAAAGGGAAGTGTATGACCCCATTCACCGTCATGACTAGGATGTTACTGAGAAACTGTTGAAAGACTAGAAAATTGCTATTCAGAAGTGATCCCCAAGCAACTTGAGAGACCTTGATCAAATCTGTCAAGCAGAATGTGCAACAATTGCATCCAGCTGATATGCAAAGCTAGTAGAGCTTTAAGAACTTGCAGCAGTAATTTCTGGAATGGTGCTTCCACCAGATATTATGTTCATCGGTCTGAATACTTACACATTCAGCTTCTTTCAATATCTTTAGTTTTTGCTGACATTTACTGTAACATATTTTTCTCTTCAATTTGTGCATTTAGATTACAAATAATCAAATAAATATAAAATAAAAAATGTATACAATATTTTGTAATTTCTTAAAATGGTGCATAATAACAAGTGTCTGGAAAGTTGTGCAAGGCACAGAACGTGAGCTAAGTATATTTTCAAAATTATACATTTTTTTCACATTTTGGTTTGTTAACCACTGTACTGAGGTAAATGGGCTAATTATATTAAACATTCATATTACAAATTAGTAATGTTGGGTGATTTCTAGAAGCTGGGAACAAGATATCAGCTTTTACTTTTAAAGTAATGGAAATTTAATTTTTATTGTGTGAAATTTCAGATTAAAACAGTTTTTGATTGCAAAACAATTAATGACTGTATATATATGGTAAACTCTTCTTCTTCTTCTTTTTCACAGCCTTAGTCCCAGACTGTCCTGGGGTCAGCTGCTTTGGTTGCTCTTCTCCACTTGTCTCTGTCGAGCACATCTTCCTCACTCACTTCACATACCTCCATATCTTTTCTCACACAATCTATCCATCTCTTTCTAGGCCTGCCTCTTCCCCCTCAAATTCCATTACCCTTTTTGTTACTTCCTCATGTCCCTTCTCATGATATGTCCATACCACCGTAACCTTGCCTCTCGCATCTTCTCAACTTCATCCACCACCCTACATCGTCTACGGTATATATGGTAATATGGTATATATGGTTAACTGCAAAACAGAAATTTGAGTTATATGAGCTCTGCAATAAGTAATTAATCACCTGTAACATCTGCTTGATAAAACTAACAGTCAAAGCACTCAAAAGCTGTGATGTGAATAGCAACTTGCTTTGTTTTATAATTAACAAATAGTAATATTGTAATGAATTAATGAGGAAACCAGAGTCAGTAAATAGGAAGGTTAAAGGGAATTTGTGTAAAAGAAAAATATATACAAAAAAAGTGGAACAACATTCATTTGCTTGATATCAGAGATATAATAACAGCAAAACATTCACTTCAACAACTATTGTTATTGTTTTTGTTATTTGGCAACACTTAAGTATTAAACAAATTCAGCATTGTTGGCCTTCCATTGACTTCTACAAAGACATTTTTCCAATGCTCTTGAAATTACATTCTCATTTTGTTTTTTTGATAACATAATCACCTGATAACAAAGACCTTTATTACTATTTTCAAATATCTTCTTTTCAAACCATAAAAATTAGGTACAGTTTCAGGCTACTCCACAATTTAAAGACGTTTGAAGGAAATGTGCATATAAATCTCATCTATAAATTGTTTTTTCCATTTTGTTTCACTGAAATACATCAAACAGACTGCAATTATAGAAGCTAAGTTAAGCTAAGAGGATGGCAGGTGGAGACAAGACGGAACTCTTGTCATAGACCAAATTTCCTAGAGACCAAAACGGAAATGACTTACTGCTCTTAGTCACCTAACCAATTGCAGGAATACTAATACAAACAAAAAACAGACTACGTCTTGATAAAGGTTTTGATCTTTAGTTAAGCCTGCTTAATAAGGATGTACTTTCTCATGTAAAAAATGCCTGATGTAAATATGAATAATAAGTACAACCCATTAGTATTTTAATTTTAATGAAGTCCATTCAGTTCTACTGTCTTGGGTAATTAAAACAAATTGATCATTTTGAACCTCTTTCTTTTGAAGAGCAAATATTTTGGGCAGTTGAATGGCAGATGTATATTCCTGTTTTTTTTTTGTTGTGTTGTTGTTGTTGGGCAACTAGGTATCATAAAAACACTGTGAACATTCAATCAGTCAGCCCGTCTCTCTTTGAATTCAGCAGTTGCGGTAGTTAGAGCCCATTATCCAAGATTGAAACCAATCAAGACCAGGACATCCAGGAAAAAGACACTGACAGCTGATGACTATCAACAATATTATCAGACATCTCAAGGAAAAATTAAAAACAACAGTCAGTGAACCAATTGTTAGTTACCAACAATGTACAGAGTGCATTGGTGGAAGTTATAAAAATCCACAATTTGCTCAACACTGAGACTGTGGGTAGCACATAACACTGGGTAGTAGAATTGCAGAGGCTACCCACATCATGTAAACCTGTTGTCACCATCAAGAACAGAAGAGTCAGATTAGAATTTGCTTGGAAGAACATGTTGAAAGTATATTACTTGTACAAACAAGAGAGTTTTGAGATAAAGTTCTTAGGACAGATGAGACCAAAATAAAACTTATCAACATGATGGAAAAGTTAAAGTGAATAAAGAAAGGAACTGCAGATGCTTCAAAGAGCACGTTCTCTGTGAAGCATGCTAGAAGTAATTCTATTGACCTCAGCATGCAAGGCTGCATCTGGAAAAAGGGTAATGATTCATGATGTAACTAATAATGGCAACATTGTGGCTGATTATGTAGAAGAAAATGCTTTTGTACACTTATTGAGTCATGCTTCTGCATGCAGTGTGACAATTACCCAAAATGGAGGATTAATGCAACTTTACCATAATGTTTGAAGCAAGGAGTTCATCAGGAGAAAAAAAAGTGGAAAATCTTAGAATGTCCATGTCAATCTCCATAAGAATTCAATGGCTGTAGCAAAGGCAAGCCAAAGCATTTGAAATAACTGCACAAAGAATGTCAATCAGTGGGTCCCAGGATTTAAGCAGTTAATGTCTTAAGAGGATAAGCAACCAAATACAGTCTTTTATACTCTGAAATGTACTTACGCTTAATGTGTGCCAATACTTTTAAGCACTTGAAATCCCTGGGTTGAACACAAAATATATTTTGGATCTCATGTGCTCATGGAATTTAATGCCTGGAATTAGCATATTGATTTTACCATTCATATTAATCTTAATATCAACAATACAATTTGCTTGACAGCAAAGCAAAATTTGTTTTGTCTTTGCTGAACCAATACTTTTGTAGCACACTGTAAATGGCAGACATCAAAGAATAATCATTATGAAACTAGAGTATGAAATACACAGAACAGACTTCAGATGTCAGAACAAATACTCATCACTCTGGGCTAAATCAGGGCCATGAAGTGGATGATTCAACTGTCTAATCTCACACTACTAAATGTCAGCTTGTGAATTTGCAAATTGTTGTTCAGCAGCATTAAAATATACACAATAATAACCATAAACTGTAGTTGTATATAACATTTAATGTTGATTCATAATGTTGATTCACAAAAGATACTGGCCATAAGCTATCCAGGTGTAAGTATGGGACAGCTTCAGGTGAGGAATGATTGGGTGCTACCACTGTGTTGATTCAGTCTTAAGAACTTGGTCGCAGTGTTGAATTTACCAGTGACCAAATGAGAAAGGAAATTCTACTGGTTGAGTGTTCAAGATCTCTGTTAACTCTTTATAGGACTCCACTCTGATAGCAGAATTAAAAGCTGACTTTTTAAGAAAAAAGTTATTGATACACCAAGATGTTAATCAATAATGATGAATAATTACATGGCTCCTAAATGAAAGGCCAAAATCTTTCAACATTTCTACTCCTGTCTAAAGACTATTCAGACCTGTTGTTACCTTTGTTGAATTCTCTGTCATTCTTTAAGAGTGGCTTTCTTGAAGGCTGCAAACATTCAACTATGGATTTGCTTTGCAGAGCCTACTTCCAAAAAAGGAAGTATTTGATGATGATAGTTCAAGCTTTGAAAATGTCATAATTCAGTGACCCAGCAAAGAATAGCAGATCATTTATTTTCCACAAAAGGTGAATAAACACAATTTTAAATATATGTGCAGTCTTCAGTAAAGCATTTGAGTCTCATAATAACTATCTTCTATTTTTAAAACAGTCTGTCTTTTGACGTGTGTGGAAGAAAAAATATTTTTGAAAAATCAATAATAGAACTTAAAAGAAAGACTGGAAAACAGATAGAATTCAATTACTTTTTGTGCTACAGAATGTTTCACCATAGGAGTTTTGAGCCAGATCCACAATTTAAATTTCACACTCTTCATGAAATTTTGGTTTAGCAAAATCTAACCTTGTTAAAAAAATTTCCCTATGTCTATAAATGCCAGATTGTTGTTATTGAAGGCCTACAGGTATCTTTGTTGCCTTTGAAATTCTTCCAAATTATTTTTATCAAGAGTTGTGAGGATTCAAGTGTTTCCCTTCCAGGCAAGGGATTTCATACCTAATCCTCTTGCTTGAAAATCATACTCCAAGCTTTTTCTAAAGAAAAAGATTCCGCTTAGCACAGTGGACCTCACTGATTTCTAATTTGGGTTACTTTATACAAAATACTCACATGAGAGCTATTGCTCAGCACATTGATAACATAACGTTATAAAGATAAAACTGTGAACAATATTGTTAATGTAATTCTAACTATCTTAATATCCATGTTTGTTAGTTTTGATTTTACAGTATTCATCACTATTATTTATTTCCTTAGATAAAATTGACCAATACATGCATGAGCTGATAATGACTAGTTTCTGAGAATAGTTTCTCATGTATCTGAAGCCCTATTTTAAAATTATAAACTCCTATGTTTGAGCTTAGATTTTAATATGTCACCAAACTGAAGTGAGGGAAGTGGGGTATTACATATCCTGCTATATTTTAGTCTACACCAAGGTCTTTGCAAGCTGGCAGCATTGATTGCATTTGCCTATGCAACCTAATCGGCAAATGTCTCCCTATAATCATGGCATCCAATTTGAAACAAATGCACCAAAGAAAGTGTCCATAGCTTGACATTGCTTCAACATGCAGCAAGATGCCAACTCACCAAAAGGACCCTTAGGTCACTGCTACTAACAATCCCAGGACCATCCATTCCACTTTGATTCCCTGTTTCTGTTTATTTTTGTATCATTTCTTCTCGGTCTAAATCTGTTTTTCTAATTTGTGTTCCATTCTTCTTTCTTCTGCTTTTCCTGCTTCCTCTTGTTTTCCTCCTCATCCTGCCCAAACTACTCAATCCCCAGAATTTCAAGCATAATGCCTTCTGCTTTCCTCCATATTCTTTAATTTTATGTCAACCCTTAATTCTCAACTCCCAAGTCTCTCTTGTACTTCTGTACCAAATGACCAATGGGGCCCAATTAAAATACTTCTAGTCCCATTAGCCTCTACTGCTCCTTCGCTTCAGGTCTGTCAGGTGTCCTACCTCTGATTCATCCAGCATGTGTCCTACAGCTTTTAATGACCGCTTTTCATTCTGCCTCTAATACCAGTTTCCAACTTGGTTCAACACCTTTGGTGCCTTGGTCCTGGTTTTCTCCCTCTCAGCCCAGGCTACTCTTGATGCCATTTCCTTGGCTTTGAGTCTGTTCAGCATTCTATATCTGACTCGGTCAGCAGCATCCTATGCGTACCTTTCCTTATGTCTCTCTCCTTGGCATCCATCATGGCCCAGCTTCCTTGGTCCCTTAGGCCACATATCCTCCCTCTTGGCCATTGCTTTTCCTGATGCTATCTCTGTGACCCAGGGTCTGTGCTGCATATATTCAGTATTTTTATTGGGGTAACTCACCTGAATAAAACTGAATAAAACTACAAACTCTTTATAAGGAAACGGCTGTCAGGGCTGTCATAATATCCCATTGATAGATGTACCCCAGAAAATTTACTTAGTCCTAATAACTCATACCAATAGCCCAATAGTGTTGTGAACTTTTTTATAAGTGAAGGAATGTTTTAGTTCCTTTCTTTGTTTTTATTTACTCTCAGCAGGCTTGACATTCTACATGTTAAATCATCCCATCACTTACGCCTACTCATCTTTTTCATTAAGGAGGTGATTTAGTACTTATGCAAGTCTTTAACTTAAGTGTATCAAGTTAGAGTTGGTTATGACTAATCGCTTAATAGAAATTATGCCAAAAATATTTACTGAATATATACTATCTGCATAATTTTTTTTTTCTTTTCTTATAATTATATGATAACATACCATGCAGTATGTTATTATAACTTGTTTGTTTACTTTTTTATTTTTGGGTGACACAGAAAATGTTGATTACTGACATTGTAAACTAGGTCAAATGATCAAATCCTTACACAAAGTATAATGAAAACTAAGCTTTGGTATTGAAAAATTAATCTTCTTGACTCTTGCATAAACCCCTTTTCTCAAAATGACTTCTACTTCTACAGCACAGATGCATTCTTGTATAATTTAAGAGCAATGTCTTCTACTGGAAAGGGAAACGTTACTAGAGGCCAGAATGCCCCGCCACCAAAACTTGTACTGTTATTTAGTTTTTTATAATGTGAAGTCAAAATGTAAACAGAAGAAACTGCTGGTTTTCATGTTAAAATAGGCTTTACATACTCTATTTGATTTAGATAAATATTTTCTTAAATGTGTGCTCATGAATTAGTTTAGTAAACAGTCATTTATTTTATTAAAATAAAAAGTAGAAAATCAGAAATCAAATGCCTAATGTTTCAATATTCTGATCTTCAAAAGCCTATTAACTTTCTTACTGTAGAAAATCCTTATATTTTATGTAGTGATATACAGTCCTTCTTTATTCTACATTTCACTACTACATTAGAATACTTGGAATATTTGAATGACCCGAGAACTTCATATATGTTGTTGTATTACAAAAAACATGAATTATCTTTCATCATAACATAAAAATTGATACATTTTCTTTTATCGTTTAGAACCAAAGTTTAGAACTAAGCTTGATAGACAAGTTTTATGAAAGGCTGTGATTGTCCAGATTTTTTTAACAATATCTTGTTTATGAATATGTTTTATGAAATCTTATTTGTTACTAGATTATTTTGAGGAAGGACCACAGGAATATGTTGTAAATTGATCTGACTTTCTTTTTGGCTTTGTGTTTGTATGTTTTTTTTTTCTCTTGTACTGCTTGAGTCTCCTTTTGAAGACTTTCTCTTCCTCCTTAGGCTACCTGTAACGTACATTGAGTTTCTTTTGGTAGTATTTGATTTACCTGAGGATATTAGAGAGTCACCTTCCCTGAGCTCTTTCACATCTAAACCTAAAACCTCTACAAAAAAGGTCTAAGAAGTGATTTTATTTAAAAAGACACAACTTCTTGTGACTTCAGTGCATTATAGCAAGGCATAGAGATGGGGTACTTTACATAAAGTAAAGTAAAGTAAAGTAGTGTCTTTAAAACCATATGGCATCATGCATTACTTAAAATACAGTACATTTATATTCTCTTATAATTAAATGAAATAATATGTATATATATATATTGATGTTTTTATTAATTTTATATATCACAGTACTTAAATATTCACTTTACATTCCTAATTACATAGTGGTACAGATGTTAAATTGAGGAAATAAGACAATAACATCAGCCATAACCCCTACCCCCCAGACAGACAAAGGTCATAAAGGTGATAAAAAATTCAAATAAAGGGGTGCAGTGTCACAGAGTTCAGTGCATTTGAAAATTAATGAGAGGCTATGAACCTCAGCAGCTCATATGTCAATGTTAGTGGTTTTATAATAAATCGAATTCCAAAAAGATTAACTACAGAATGTCTTCTTTTTCTGCTTCAGCTAAATGAGTCACGTAGAAAGTCAGATCAGTCAGAATCTCAGGATTAATAAGGATTTCAGGATTAATAAGGGTCATAAACATTTTGCAAAGCAAAACCACCTGATTAGCAGATGTTAGGTTTAGATTGGATATCATAGTAGGTGTCATAACTGTTGAGTTTTTATAATTTCCCTGAGAGGAGTGGAACAGAACTGAAAGTATGTGTTAACACAAACTCATCTTCTAACTCAGCTGCTTGTAAGAGCAAGGTACCATTCTGCTCAATGAAATAATCTACAGTGCAATCAGGCATATTGATTTTAAATTCTTCAAACAAAATTAGCAGTTTAAGTTTGTCAAAATCAGCTACTTTGTAAGCAATACTGAACTTCTTAAAAGCTTTGTTAAAAGTTGTGAATCCCTTTCGCTCATGCAAATTCAACAAAGGTTTAATTTATTTTTATAATTTTGAAACCTTGGATGGTATGCCTCAGGGACTAATTCATAGTATATTCAAAACAAAAAAAACCCTGGGTCTAGACTCCTGATGTTTCACACACACATATCACATGAAGTCATATCCACAGATATACCATAGTGTAGCGTACACATCAATGAACTGCAGTGTGATCGTACACAGTATAAATATAGTGTATATACAGTATGATATCGTATGGCTTTAAAGCTACTACAGTAGAGTATGTGTGAAATATCTTTTCCATAATGAAAATTTAAAGTTAAATTGTTATCCTTATTACGTATTGCTGAAATTTGCATTACATTAGATACATTAGGTATATATTACATTAGTTCAGGTGGGTAGCTGCGTTAGCATGCGTAGGCTGCAAAGGAACAAGTAATAGGTTTATTCCATGCTGAAAAAAAGAAGAAAGAGAACACAACGTTTCGGCCTTGGAGCCTTCTTCAGGTGAAGAAGGTCAACATCTGTATGTTGACACTTGAAGAAGGCTCCACGGCTGAAATGTTGTGTTCTCTTTCTTCTTTTTTTCAGCACAGAATAAACCTATTACTTGTTCCCACATATTACATTATCATTCTTTTTTATATATAGCTTTCAAAAGTTCCCTTTAGTTGTAAAATTCCATATTACTATTCCATATAAAGCAGATTTAAACATGCACAGTAGAGAAACAGGTTAAATAAAGCAATCGTTTCACTAACATCTAATGCATCATCTTAGTGCCACCTATCGATCTTCTTTGGCCAGTGAATTACCTATCGCAACACGCCACATTACAAGATAAAGCAATTGGAAGAAATACTGCATGTTCTGACTGGCTGCATCTGTATGTTGACAAAAGTGGGACTTCACAAAGCAAAACTGAACCAGTAAAGTAACCATTTCAACATTTTCTCTATCCCTAACCTGCCCTGTGCAAGATAACTCAAACTGAGCCTGACTTTGTGACTTGTCAACTATTCCCTTGAAAACAAATTATGTCACCTTTCTTACTGGATACAAAAATACAATTAGTTTAACTTGATGAATTTAAACTTGCGTTTTGGAATTATGATTAAGGATTGCAAAATAAAATATGAAATAGAAAACTCTTGATGAGCAGCAGACTAGACAAGTCTATGGATATAATCAACCCACAATTTTAATACAGTACTTTATCTGTAATCATCATTGGGAAAGGAAAAACAAAGCAGCTAATAAGATGAAATAATAATACAAAAGGGGAGGACATATACAGGATTAAATGATTTTTTTTCTACAAAGTTTGGTTACATAGGACTCTCAAATAAAACAGGTATTGACTAAATATACACAGTATATACAGTCTTTTTGTTTTGAGAAATCCTCTGAGAAAGGAAGCTCAACCATGATAGCCATGAAAACTGTCAGAACCCAGTGTAGCTGATAATACAGCATATTATTATTATTATTATTATTATTATTATTATTAATAACAATATAATAATAGCAGCATTATTGGTACACATACATGTCAGAAAATAGGTATAGAATTTGTGTATAGTGTATAGAAAAACACTAAACAAATGGAAAATACAATGGAGGATATTACAAATAATTCTTAAATACCAACTAATTTAAAACCATAAAATTGGTCTTTTTAACTGACTACAATTTACTTCTTTCAGTTTTGTTTTTTTTCAATATAAAGTTACTGCATAATGTTTGAACTTGATTTCCAAAACATTTTATCTATTACACTCTACTTTCTGCAAGCTGTTTTCAGATAGTAATTCACTTACAGTGTGTGACATCAACTGTTGTATTTAAATTTCAACTGCATTCTTTTTATATTACCCTTTATTGTTTTGCAGCTCTTAACTCTCCGTATTAAATTATAATGTTATTCAGTACATATTATGTAAATGTAGACTTATTTACAATTATCATTTCAAGTAAATGATTAAAGGCATATCAGAGGTACAGTTTAGGCATAAAAACCATCTTCCTTTATGGTAATAAACCTTTATGTCTGTGTAATGGAAACAGTAGTATTTGCAAATGCTACTAGCAATAGGGTAATTACTGTAAGTTTAGAAAAATCTAAACCTTTTTCATGCTATACATTTTTCACACAGAAATGTATTGGTGTGAATCAAAACGCCTCTAATGCAATAACATTTGTATCTTGTTATGCTGATCATTTGTTAAAAGAAAAAATATTTTAATAATCCTCAAGTATCAGAGAGCTGAACACGTCAATATTATTTTTTTTGTTTTTACTTTTTAAATTGTCAATAGTATGGTTTAGAATGCAAAATATTTTCAATGCAAATTTCCAACAAATTATAGACACAAGAGTAAAATGTTACAAATGTCAACACATGACTCTACTATGATTTATGTTAATTTTACACAGTAGGGGATGTTGTGATGTGTTATTTGCATTTGTACTTTATTATATGTGTCTCTGAACTGAGTTAATTTTTTAACCTTGTAAAACAAAATTTTAAAGGCATGGTAATATGGTGTAAGATCCTAGGGTGTAACTACAGTGGTATTCAGATTTATTTTCCATTACTGACATTTTTTCATGTTGGCGTGAGAGGCAAGAATGCTATAAAAGAATCCACAACAAACCCCAATATATCACTTTTTACCATACTGTTCATGTAAAAATAAGACTACTGTAATAGAGACAATCATGCTAGGAAAAGGGTACAAGTGTATTTTGCCACCACGAGCCAAAGGCAGGAATAAGCCAGGTCTGTATGAATGTGGCAGTTTCAGCTGTGCTCCAAGTAAGAACCATTTCTGACAAATATCAAACTCAGAGTTGACAAATATAATTTGATTGACAATTGAAACAATTGTAACAATTTGTCAAGTAAGGGGAAATCACAAACTCCAATACATATCCAATACAAGTGGTGTCAGTGGGGCCAGCAGGGGGCGCTCACCCTGCAGTCTATGTGGGTTCTAATGCCCCAGTATAGTGACAGGGACACTATACTGTAAACAGGCGCCGTCCTTCGGATGAGACGTAAAACCGAGGTCCTGACTCTCTGTGGTCATTAAAAAATCCCAGGGCATTTCTCATAAAGAGTAGGGGTGTAACCCCGGCGTCCTGGCCAAAATTTCCCATTGGCCCTTATCAATCATGGCCTCCTAATAATCCCTGTCTATGAATTGGCTTCATTACTCTGCTCTCCTCCCCACTAATAGCTGATGTGTGGTGAGCATTCTGGCGCACTATGGCTGCCGTCGCATCATCCAGGTGGATGCTGCACATTGGTGGTGGTTGAGGGAGTCCCCATTACCTGTAAAGCGCTTTGAGTGGAGTGTCCAGAAAAGCGCTATATAAGTGTAAGCAATTATTAATTATTGTTATATCCAGGCATTTCAGCCAAACACCTGTTTTTTTTCTGTAAAGAAGCTCAAGCTTGGCTGAAATTGGACATTACAGCAGGACAATGATCGAAATTGACAAAGGAATCACTTACTGCATACAAAATAAATGTTCTCAATCTGAGGTCTATCTCCAGACTTCAGTTCAAATTAAAATGTGTGATTCTAACTTAAGATGATAATTTATTAAAGGCAATCAAAGGGCCTGAACAAGCAAATCTACATGAAACAAAATACCTATATTTCCCTCTGAAGTGCTAGAACCTTGTAGCATATAAAAGAAGGATTTATGCAGTAAAATGCTAACAACAGGGGTGTTAATCTATTGTTTGTAACATTTGTGTGTGCCTTGTGCAATAGTATTAAGATTACTGTATAACATCTGTAGACTTTTTAAGCAAGAAATATTGATTCTGTAAATATTTCTGTTATTTGATGTTTATTGTTTATATTTTCATCAGGGGTATGAACACATTTGGGGGTCTCTGTACTGTATGTATTAAGTGTATAAATATGTGTATTAAGTGTATAAATGGTTGTAATGTGATGGACAGCAACTTCAATCACATAAGTACAAAAGCAAAAGCAATCAACAGCTAATTGTGTATCAAAACAAGGCATTCCGAGCTCTAAGATCTGAGTTTAATTATTTCTAAAAATGAAAATACTTTTTTATTTCTAAAATACTCTTACTGGCCACTAGCCAAGCTATAAGCTTGCCCCAGGTTATTTACTGCAGCAATATACCTATAGATATGTCTAAGAACACAATCAAAGGCATTTCATATCCACTAGATAGTTTGGGTTAATAGATTCTTTTTCAGTGAATACTTTATTTATAAACATGCTTTCTTTATCTTCTTCTCTTAACACTCAAACGATGCATGTGTAAACACTAGTTCTCATAGTTTGTAATCACAGGAATTTTACTTCCTGTAGTTAAAATTATTATGAGGTAATATATTTACATCAATTATTATATAGTGCTGTCATCAAAATTGAATACAGTAGATTTAAAAGCTTTCCAGTCTTTGTGAGTACGCTATATAAAAATATGAATCTGTCAAACCTGGTTAGATCACTTCAGTAGCAGAAAAAAGCAATTTGCTACCTTTGCTTTATAAATACAATTACTGTTTAAACCTTCCATAACCAAACATTTTAAAGACAGGCATGGCAGTTCATAAATAATCCATTTGAATGGGAATAAACATGTCTCTGGAAGTGTATTAATGATCATTTTTAAGGTGGTAATGTTTTATTGGTGACAGACAAACACTTTACCATTCAGGTACGAACCTGATAAAATGGCAATTTCATGTTTTCCAGTTAGTAACCGAAATTGAATCTTCCATTCAGGCCTACACAGGTTTTGTTGTTCTTTGTTGATCTTAGACCATTTAATTTGGTATATAAATATATTTCTTTTCATAATGAGTAGAGCACCCCTAAACTACCCCTAGTAGTATATCCTGAAGTAAGACACAAGATGTAAAAAGGGTTAACTTAAGTCAGTTCTACATGAAAATTAGACTTCTAAGCAACAGGGGTTTATGGCAGGAAAGGGGGTTAACTGATAAGCATTCCAGATGCGAGCTAGGAACCCCCTGGGGGCGTAATCTTAAACTGACCATTTGGCCAGGGTCTCTTAACTGGCCAAATACCATGACCCCCCTCTTTACCATAACACCGAATGACGTCCGAAGCAGCAAGGAAGGACTATATAACCTAAAAGTTTGTACCGGCACATTGAACAATACTTCGGTTTTGTTGTTTCTTGCGGGAAACAAGACTTCGGCTTTATTGTTCCTTGCATGCAATAAACTCATCTGTTTAACTTCATCTCGGGATCCAGAACCTTATTCTTTCTGTAACAACAATTTTGGCGTAGTCGGCGGATGCTCCAGAAGGCGCAGAACTTCCCATCGGCAGGAGAGACGGTCAGCGCTCACATTACTAAGAGGTAAGGACTCCTCTTTTTAAAAAAAAAAGTCCCGACTCTCTCTGACCGATTGGGAAGTCTCTGCTCCCTGCGAAAATCGGCTGAGATGACGGAGTAAACTTGAGTTCCTGGATACCTCTGGCCCGGAGAAGACACCGGTGTATGTAATGGGTGGTTTGCTGTAAGCCCAGAAGTTGGTCTGGCAGGCGGTGATTCGCGGTATTGTGTACAGACGTTCGAAACTGGTGTCGGGTGTATTCCTTAATTGCACGTATGAAACTTGTGTCGGGTGTATGCCTTAATTGCACGTACAGTATGAAACTGGGTGTCGGGTGTATGCCTTAATTGCACGTACAGTATGAAACTGGGTGTTGGGTATATGCCTTAATTGCACGTATGAAACTGGTGTCGGGTATATGCCTTAATTGCACGGGGTTTTTGAACGGGTTTCGACCTTTACCGTGAGGCTCAGGATCGCTGTGGGCCTTAATTGCGCCCGGGGTTCTAAAGCTGAGTGATGCCTTAAGGTAGGCACGTAATCCAGGACTGGTGTGGGCCTTAATTGCGTCCGGAGTTCTGAGGCTTGAGTGGTGCTTTGAATGCACGTATAATTCAGGATTGGGTCCTGAGACTAGCTACGCTTTGATCATGCACGGATAGGCGTGGTGTGGTTTTGTTTTGTTTTAAAGGGAACAGGAAAGATGTAGATGATACATGTATGTTTTTCGTGTTTTCCTCCATTTAAAGGGAGCAGCAGAAACTTAGATATACAGTAGATGTATGTTTCTGGTGTATTTCTTGATTGTGAACATATACACACGCACGATACATAAACACACCTCATAATAAAAGAGCAAAGCACTAAGTAGCAGGATTTAAAGGACGTTGAGACCCGAGAATCACCCTGATTGAGCTCAGTGTGTAAGTCCACCCCGGGGCAAAAGCAGTGATGCTGGCGTTCTGGGGATGGTGAATTACTGATCAAGTAAGGGGGTTTTCGAGGTCTCGTTCCTTGCCTGTGAACAGTGCAGTGTAAGTCCTCTCTAAAGGCTCTGAGAGGCATTTAGATCTGGAGGTAACAGATGCCCTTAGCTGAATGAGTGCAGTAATGCACAGGATTTCTAATGTGAAAGCATCCCCCTACTGTATGAGCTGTTACCTCACACACGACAAAAGTAACTCTTAAAGAGACCGAACATGTGTGCTAACTGATGGTCTGAGAAAGTGGTGGAAGGGTCCGTTTATATATCGGAAAAGTGCAAGTTGACGGAAAAGAAGGAGAAAAATATGGGAAAAGCTGAGTTTGTCAGAGGGAGTTTTGGGCGAAGACGCCTATAAAGAAAGCATATGCGTATTGATTGGCAAAAGCACAAGGATGTAGCTGCCACCCTGGTGTACGGCCGACACCAGTGGTGGCAGATACATGAGAAAAAAAAAGAAATTGGGATGTGACTATTTAAAAGTGTGTTTATGGGAAAAACAAAAACCCGAAAGAAAAGATACTTTACTCGCTATGAAAGAGTATGAACAAAAGTGAAAAGAGTCAGTGCAGGAGAATCAGAAACTAAAGGAAGAATTAGTTCCTGGTCACACTGCACTAGTTAATGTGTTACAACCGTCAACTAAATTATATCCTGCTCTCCAATAGGGGAACAGACAGGAAGGAAATGAAAATAATTGGGATCAATTCCCACAGTGACCATATGGAGACGGGGGGTCTGAGTGGGATGACACCTGGTACGAGTGTGATAGAGACGGAACAGGGATTCCCCTCTTAAAGGGAGGGCGCCCGCAGATCTGTACTCTCACCCGAAGTGGGAAAGTACTTGATGTAGCGGGGGCTGGCGCTGTTTATGACAGTGTCACTCTAACTGTCGAGGGGGTCCGCACTCGCACCTACCTTCCCTGATTCCCCCATACGATCAAATCCAAAACCGGAAGATATTGACCGGTGGGCTAAAGTATCGCATCCGAAATTAGGAATGCAGCGAACCTGGAGTGCGCTTCAGGAATTAAAAGGATTCATGTAGAAGTGAAACAAGAATACAGCACATTGTAGTACGAAGAGAAAAATATATTCTCGATGTGTATGTGTGTTTTATGAATTTGTGTGCCGGCATGTATGTGTGTAACTGTGAGTTTTGGTATACTAAATGACAGTGCAAGTGTGTTTAGCCAGCGGGACTGGCTAGAGACGTAACTAAAGAGACTTGACAAAAATCAATTTAAAGAGATTGGAAAATATGAGAGCGTCTGAAATGTATAAGTACAGTACAGGTGGACGTAAAAGGAGTTAGATAAACAGTTTTTGTATTTATATACAATTAGTTGTAATAGTGGAAACAAGTTGGATTTATTTGAATGTCTCGAAACCAGACATGCTGAAACACTGTAGGTTTAGAATCGAGACTAGGGAGAATAAACAGTCTTGTGAGAAGATCTGTTTACCTAACGATTAGATCCTGTAAATCCCTTGTAGCCTCCCTAAGTCTGTCCTAGTCCAGTGCGTAAAAGGAGTTAAACCTAAAGTGTACTGTAAATGTGGTGTCAGTTTCTCTGTTATGGGATACTGGAGCACTACTGTCATGCTTGTTTCACTCCTCTGTTCAACAGTGTGCTATAGAATACTATAGATGGGGAGACGGCAGGAGGCCACAGGAGTATTGAGGCAGCGAGTTTTACTTGCTGAGTACCAGATTTTAACATTCACGTGCACTTATCACGTGAATGTGGGTGGTTTTATCACAGATTTATTGGGTTGGAATATTATGCATTGCAAGGAATGACTATCCAGAACAGGGTATCACGTGGCTTCAGCTGACTGTGATCACTCAGTATGTTGATGGTATTCTGAGTGCTTCCCCTGACGAGGAAACCCACAAGTCTGAGTTGCTTCAGGTTTAGAGTGTCTAATATTAAGCAGTTATGATAAGGCCCTTTTGTGTCTAGCAGTTTGTAATTTTAACAGGGCCTGGGTGCAGTGCTTTTACGGGGTGAGCACAACTTTTAACAGATCTGCTTAAGGGGGGAGTGCAGTCCAAGGACAAGATTGCCTTGGTTCCAGCAGCAAAAGCCGCCTGTAATAATTTGAAACAAGCTCTCTTACAGGTGCTGAGACTGGGGTTTCCTCAGATGGATCAACCATTCCTTTGTATGTAAGTGTGGAAAAAGGGTTCTGGGCAGCTGTGCTGACGCAGGAGCATGGAGGTAGGCACTATTATACCATTAGATGCTGTAGCCAAAAGGTGGGGGACCGTGAAAATTTTAAGAAAATGTAATACTGTTTACTGATGGGTCCTCTCTGATGCATGAGGGAGAACAGAGAACAGGCTGAGTTGTTACAACAGAATTCGAGGTGCTAACGATCGGAAAAATGCCCCTCCACAGCCTCAGCGCAGCAAGTCAGTTTAGAGCCCTGATGGACGATTGTAAAAAGAAAGATGTTAAAGGGTTACTGTATATGTATATAATGTATGTATTTGTTGCATGTAGGCCACAATTCTGGATGGCTATGGAGAAATAGGATTCTCTCACAACGGCAGGGAATCCAGTTAAGAATACTGGGCTTGTCTCTGAACTGATTTGTAGTTTTACAGCTGCCGACGGAAGCAGCTGGAGTAAGGTGTAAATAACACAATAAATAAAGAATTCCAGTAACTCAAGGTAACAACTGAGCAGATGCAGATGCCAGACAAGCGGCACTGGGAGAGCAGGAGTCTGAGACCCCTGTGAATCCTCTATTGGGGAAAAGGGAGAATTCAGGTTGAGGCCTTTAATAGATGTTTAATAGTGGTTAGAAAAAATGTGTAAAGAATGTGGGGTTGTATGATGATGGGGTGTGGACTGGCGCATACCCAAGTGTATGACAAAGATGATCCCGTTGTGCGGACTGCCCTGCCCCTTGGATACTGATCTAGGGGCATACTACACTGGGAAGGTGTGCCAGGTTGTAATCGCTTCATTGGGGTGAGGTGGAAGTTACATTATCCCCATCACCCACAGTCTAAAAGACCAACAAAGGAAATATCAACCGAAGGAACACCATGGGTAGATGCTCTACCTGCAGTCCTGTGCAGTTTGCGGGCTGGAGCAAACAGAACTGTGAGACTGAACCCATTTGAGATCATCACGGGCAGCCAAAGAAACTCCCTGGAGGCCAAGTTTGGCTAACGGACTGTTGAATTTACTAACTCTCTATTACAGTATTGTAGGTTTGTTAACTGAAGCGGTGCACAGGGCTCGTGAACAGGTGCTGGATGCTTGGGGACCTACAGTAGAGGGGAGACACGACCGGATACCTGGCGAGTGGGTGTAGGTGAAGAAGAAATACCCTGCCAGACGTGGACCATATCAAGTGCCACTAACTACTGACTGTGCCATCTGAGTGACAGGATGAGATCGCTGGATCCGCGCATCGCACTTTCACCGACCCACGGCACCAGAGACTGAGAGAACAGAAAGAAGGATGTTGTTACTGTTTCTGTGTCTGATGCTTCCTAAGACCAACAGTGTGCTTGTTAGGCCTGAGGAGCATTACTGGGGATATGGTATCAATACATTCCGGGTGTTGACATATCTATCAGCCAAAAAATGATAATCGGAGTTGGGTCAATATTGCTATTCCAAGATCCTGACGATAGATCTCCACATGGCTGAGGTCTGCATTTGGGTCCTGGGGTAGGATTTTATGTATTTGTAGGATTAGGATTGTTTTATATGTATAATTGTAACTATCACTTGTACAAAAAAATCAATCACATCTTGTTGTAACCGTGGAACGCACAATGTCATGGTAATGCATGCCTGTACATCTAAAAAGGAAAAATCTGCCCTGACATTGTATGTGTAAAAAATAGGCAGTCCTGACGTATGCCATATTTTATAAGGGGGGAATGAAGTAAGACACAAGATGTAAAAAGGGTTAACTTAAGTCAGTTCTGCATGAAAATTAGACTTCTAAGCAACAGGGGTTTATGGCAGGAAAGGGGGTTAACTGATAAGGATTCCAGATGCGAGCTAGGAACCCCCTGGGGGCGTAATCTTAAACTGACCATTTGGCCAGGGTCTCTTAACTGGCCAAATACCATGACCCCCCTCTTTACCATAACACTGAATGACGTCCGAAGCAGCAAGGAAGGACTATATAACCTAAAAGTTTGTACCGGCACACCGAACAATACTTTGGTTTTGTTGTTTCTTGCATGCAATAAACTCATCTGTTTAACTTCATCTCGGGATCCAGAACCTTATTCTTTCTGTTACAACAATGCCAATGGTTACCTGTTTGTTTCTGCAGACTAGTTATGTGTGAACAACACTTGTTATACCTTGGGAGCATCTGTGGCAATTTAAAATCCTTGTTGCCAGTTGTGTTGGGCTTATAAAATGGACAAGAAAACCCAAACAGACACTTTTAGAACTGCAGAAAAAAAAGAAAATGTTACAAGTCCATACAATCTGATAGCTGTAATTTAAAAATTGAAGTGGAACCTGAATCAAAGTCATCAATAGTAGATGTAGATGCATCTACCGAACTCTATTTTAAATGGAATTTACTTTTATAGTAAGTGTAACAGGACTGAATATGTAACAGAAGCAACATTACCTTCAATGGCTGAAGACCAGATCTTTTCATTTAGTGGAATTCAGCACTGTCAAAAGAGTGGCACTTTGTATGTTCTGAACCCAAGAGAGACAGGAATTGAATCCTAACAGGGGCAGAGCAAAGTTTCACCCCTCTCAAAACCCATTATGATGGGTTTGTTTTTTCTGTTAATATAGTAATGTGTGTCATCTTTTATTACTTAATGCACTTGATTCAAGTTATTGCTCTTTTATTGATTACAATTTCATCTGTTTGCCTGGCTTCACAAAGATGCTTACAATGCATGTTGGTAGTTTAGGAATTCTGGTAAATGCAGTGGTCAATTTTCTTTTAACTTTTCAGTGGCATGGTAATGAAAGCTGTACCCATTACTGCAAATTAGGTCTTAACAATGCACTGTACAGTTTTACAGACCATCTCTGGATTTAAACTAAATGTATCCCAGTATTACCTTTAATTGCTCCCTCACAATGAAATGAAGTGTCAAAATAAAAATATACAACTTTTCATTTGCAGCTTCAGTGTTTCCTATCTGCTATGTATCCATCTTCTAACTGTTCCATCTAATTTAGTGTTGTGGAGGAGCCAGAGCCTATCCAGGCAAGCAATGGAAACAATGTGTACACCAGTACATCGGGGGCAAACACACCCACACCAGGAATGATTTTCCCAGAAGCCCAGTGTGTTTTTGGATTCTGAGAGGAAACCAGAGCACCTGGAGGAAACCCATGTAAACACCACCATGCCATTGCTGTTTCATATCTTACATTTACAGTTTACTACTTACATGTAAAACCTGCACTTGTCTACTGTGTAATCTGCCAGGTGACTAACTAACATTCTTGTATTATGTTTCATTCTATTTGATTTTTCTTTGCTTTCCCTCTGTACATTATTTGTTACTTCCTCTATTGTGGTATCATTTAAAAGCATTACTTATTTTCCATGCATAACAAAATCTATATAATGATATAAAAGAACAAGAAAAGCACTGGTAATAATACAGACTTACATGTCTTACATGCTTATGACTACAAGTGTTCAATTTATTTCCTCAACACACTGACTTCTTACGATACCACAATTTACATGTTCAGAATGGCAAATTATGTTTTGGGCATGCCATTGTTTTCAAGTATTTTTTAACATGTTAAATTAAATGTGATAGTGTTTAGTACTTGCATGAACAATATATCCTTTAATACCATAATTATGTGACATGACAAAAAAATTGCAACTCATGATTACTTCACTTTTCATTTAAATTTCAAGTTAGAATTGATTGCTCAAGGTGCCTTTAACTCTTGTGCCACATTATGGACTTATAAGTTATAGCTATTGTTGACTTCTACTACATGTTTTAGGAAAAGACTGTTTTCCTAGGAAGCACTTTGTCTGAAAATCATTCATGCAATAGACTGGCTTCCTAGTCCAGCAAAAAAAATAGGATGGTGTAATATTTTAGGGAATTTATTATTTTCTGTTAATCTGTACTGTTTTTTGAAGGTAAACAAAAAACAAACTGTGATGATGTACTGTACCTAGGTGGATGCTGCACATTGGTGGTGGTGGAGGGAATCCCCATTACTTGTAAAGCGCTTTGAGTGGAATGTCCAGAAAAGTGCTATAAAAGTGCTATATAATTTGAATCAAATGTGACATCCTCTTTAATATCACATTTCCTTGCTGGAAACTTAAACTTATGTGTTTGTGATGACATACCACACTTGTCTGAAAATAGCATTTGTTCTTCTGCATTAAAAAAAAAATCTAAAATTAAACATAATTTCTATTATTGTGCTTGTAGTATCTTACACCATTGAACTTCTAGCAATTTCAGTTTCAATACCATGACGCTATAGTTTCTTCCATACTCACAAAACACTCTACATAAAGAAGTTCCATTCTCAGTTTATCTGGATTGCTGTATAGGTATCTTCTGTAAACCTGGCTATTTTATGAGGTTCACCAGAATTTAGGTCATTGTTATAAATTAGAAAGGACAGTGGTCCTATTACAACTGTTTGAGGTTCTGTACCTGAAAGTGTATTTACAAGGCCAAAACAGAAAACTGGTTACATCATACAATTTAGTATTTACATCATACTTTTTAATGCCTGAGATCTGTATAATATCTTGCCTGAATATCTTGCTGGTTTTGTGATTACAAAAGATTATGACATTACAGTACACAGCTTTGTAAAA
Source organism: Atractosteus spatula (assembly GCF_055471065.1). Classification (NCBI taxonomy): domain Eukaryota; kingdom Metazoa; phylum Chordata; class Actinopteri; order Semionotiformes; family Lepisosteidae; genus Atractosteus; species Atractosteus spatula. The sequence continues at coordinate 42,256,540 of NC_142706.1, forward strand.
ATGGAAACATTCAATGACCATATATTTTAGAACTATTTATACATGAACAATTGTGTATCACAGTATTTATATTGCCTCTGTCACCACAAGTGAATGTAAACTAGAAATGTATTAAACAAATTAATTATTGTTTGTGTATAATCCATACTGAGTTTCCTTGCAAGATCTTCAAAGCCATTACAAGATTCTTTGGACTAAAAAAATAAATAGAGCCAACCTTAAAACCAGCAGGGCATGATGCTGAATAGCAAAATTGTCTTTTGATTGTAAAATGAATATATATATATAGTACAGTTCTAACCTTTACATGAACCTGTCAGCATTCATATGGCCTCAAAATATTTATAAAGACTAGAGCAACGACCCAACATGTACAGAAATAACATTTGTATTTGAAAAAAAGTGCTATTGAAAAGTATCCAGCTGTTTCACAAACTAAATTGTTTCAAGGATGGTTTCAAATGTATCACTTTTATGGTACAGTATCCTATAATGGCACATCACATTATATGTCAGTAGAGCCTTGAGTTAAAGATATTGTTGGTTCAAGTTGTGAATGTGCCCAGACACTGACCTTTGCTGGTGAACTAGTACCTTACTCCCAGGGGGTTAAGAAGGGGAAATTGGCAGAGCTTGATTTGTTTTATTGCACCCCAGCGAACTTCAGAGTAGGCATGCAGTGAAGCAAAGTGGATCCCACTTTGGTTGCACCCAAACCCTCATTGTGCAGTAGCTAAGCAATTTTAACTGATTGAAATTGCCAGAGAAGAAATATCTGAAAATACTCTTATTCCTTTTTTCAACACACAAGTTAAAAAACTGAGATGAAACTGAATTTTTAGATAGAGAAAACCAGTTGGACATCTAATGAAAAAGATATATATTCTAAAGAATCTTTGTGTCTTTCACTAATATTTATTTAAAAAGATGACTGAAACATTTCCTATCAGCCTCTATTATTTCTATTATTCATGTTTCTAAAGTATATATACAGTGGTGTGAAAAAGTGTTTGCCCCCTTCCTGATTTCTTATTTTTTTGCATGTTTGTCACACTGAAATGTTTCAGATCATCAAACAAATTGAAATATTAGACAAATATAATACAAGGAAACACAAAATGCAGTTTTTAAATGAAGGTTTTTCTTATTAAGGGAAAAAAAATCCAAACCTACATGGCCCTGTGTGAAAAAGTGATTGCCCCCCTGTTAAAACATAAATCAACTATGGTTTATCACATCTTTGGAAAGTTGAGTTCAATTTCTCTAGCCACACCCAGGCCTGATTACTGCCACACCTGTTCTCAATCACTTAAATAGGACCTGCCTGACAAAGTGAAGTAGACCAAAAGATCCTCAACAGCTAGACATCATGCTGCGATCCAAACAAATTCAGGAACAAATGAGAAACAGAGTAATTGAGATTTATCAGTCTGGAAAAGGTTATAAAGCCATTTCTAAAGCTTTGGGACTCCAGCGAACCACAGTGAGAGCCATTATCCACAAATGGCGAAAACATGGAACAGTGGTAAACCTTCCCAGGAGTGGCCGGCCGACCAAAATTACCCCAAGAGCGCAGCGACGACTCATCCAAGAGGTCAGAAAAAACCCCACAACAACATCCAAAGAACTGCAGGCTTCACTTGCCTCAGTTAAGGTCAGTGTTCATGACTCCACCATAAGAAAGAGACTGGGCAAAAATGGCCTGCATGGCAGAGTTCCAAGACGAAAACCACTGCTGAGCAAAAAGAACATAAAGGCTCGTCTCAGTTTTGCCAGAAAACATCTTGATGATCCCCAAGACTTTTGGGAAAATACTCTGTGGGCTGACGAGACAAAAGTTGAACTTTTTGGAAGGTGTGTGTCCCATTACATCTGGCGTAAAAGTAACACAGCATTTCAGAAAAGGAACATCATACCAACAGTAAAATATGGTGGTGGTAGTGTGATGGTCTGGGGCTGTTTTGCTGCTTCAGGATCTGGAAGACTTGCTGTGGTAAATGGAACCATGAATTCTGCTGTCTACCAAAAAATCCTGAAGGAGAATGTGTTCGTGGCCTCAAGCTGAAGCGCACTTGGGTTCTGCAGCAGGACAATGATCCAAAACACACCAGCAAGTCCACCTCTGAATGGCTTAAGAAAAACAAAATGAAGACTTTGGAGTGGCCTAGTCAAAGTTCTGACCTGAATCCGATTGAGATGTTGTGGCATGACCTTAAAAAAGCGGTTAAGGCTCGAAAACCCTCCAATGTGGCTGAATTACAACAATTCTGCAAAGATGAGTGGGCCAAAATTCCTCCACAGTGCTGTAAAAGACTCATTGCCAGTTATTGCAAACGCTTGATTGCAGTTGTTGCTGCTAAGGGTGGCCCAACCAGTTATTAGGTTTAGGGGGCAATCACTTTTTCACACAGGGCCATGTAGGTTTGGATTTTTTTTTTCCTTAATAATAAAAACCTTCATTTAAAAACTGCATTTTGTGTTTACTTGTGTTATCTTTGTCTAATATTTCAATTTGTTTGATGATCTGAAACATTTCAGTGTGACAAAAATGCAAAAAAAATAAGAAATCAGGAAGGGGGCAAACACTTTTTCACACCACTGTATATAACTAGATATCAAGATCTCATATCAAACATTGGATTTATCATAATTATGGGATGACTTTTCCCACCGAAATGTTTCAACAATCTTTTGGGAATGTCCCATCTCAGGTAAGGAAAGAATTTCCAAGAGCTGTAAAATAAAATTATCATAATTGTCACGATCGCTACCCCCTCCTCTTAAGGGCGCTCCAGCCCTTCCTTGTTCTGCCCCATTGTCTGCACCTGGTCCCTAATCCCGCTCCCCCTTAAAAGCCAGACGTGGACCTTACTCCTGGTTCCTCATTGATTTCCACATCATGAGAGCCCGGGGTCTTGCTGCGTCTGGCTCCATTATGCTTACCATGCATACATTAACTTTCTGTTGCTAGTTCCTGTTTCCCCTCACCGGTTCCGACCCGGTTCCTGTCCCCCACCCCCTCCGGATGGATCGCCTGGCTATGGACTTCAGCCCTTGTTTGTGATTTCCCGTTTAGATTTCCTACATGGATTGTTCACCTGGATTCACTTCCCCTGGACACCTGCACTGTATGGACATGCCCCCCGTCTCCAGACCCTTTTCCTGCATGACCATTTTTCCCCTTGTGTCTTCACTATTCTGGATCGTGTCGTCCGCATAGGGCACCGAAAGAACTGCTCATGACAATAATAAAATTATAAAGATGTATGAATATGCTTTTATATATTTGCATTTTTCCTTTTGGGAAAAAGGCATGGTATGATTGTTCAACAGCTCTTTTTTGTAACACATTAATGGCTCATATACAAAAAAAAAGGGATATTATAGCGGTTTAGTTGTATATGAACCATTTTTGCAAGAACATAAGTATATGCAAGCATTAATTAAAATATAATAAACTATAAAGTGCTATTATTAAATAAATAAAGCACATTAACACAATGAGATTAAAGTCAGGGATAGAAAGACTGAAAACCTTTACCTTTCTTAGACATCAATAATTTTTTAAAAGGGGCATCACTCTCATTAATTAAAAAAGAAACAATTTTTAGATAAAACCTAAATAAGCATTCAGTTAATTCTGTCATCAAGAGTTAAAGGTAGCCGATTCTGTTTTAAATTTCAGTAAATTAAATTAGCTTCTTAAGATTAATGTTCCTAAAATAATGCAAACAGGGATGAGAGTATGTATTTGTAAGTGCCTTATCACAGTATCCAGAACAAATGATTATTGATTTACATGAAAAAAATACTGCTCTACCAAAAAATGTAATACAATAAAGAACATGCTATACTATGCTTTTCAAACATATTCAGTACCCTCCAGAAGTATCAGAACTTATTTTTTGATTTACACTTACATAAATTTGGATTTGTGATCAAGAGATTAATATGAATAAATTTAATAATGAATTATTAAGTACAATATAATACACATTTCATTTTTGGGTAACTATGCATCTTGATCATAGTAAAAGAAAAACTTCCTATGTATTCAATTGTTTTATGTTTGCCAAGCCTTTGCAGATGCTTTAAGTCCTTGCTTATTCTTGGGTTGTCTTGACTTATTTTTATTCATTGCCATATAAAATGCTTGTTAATTCAATGTAATTCTTGAGCTTGACCAGGCTTTTCCAAGATTCTCCTGATGAACTCCATGATTACATTCGCCATTTATTATTTGGGGTTATTGTCATGCTGAAAGACAAAGTGTTTCTGTAAACTTCCAAAGTCATTCTGCTACTGTGATAATTAGTTACATCATTAATAAACTGACCGGGTCTCTTTCAGAGGTCTAAGACCATGACTTTACCTTCATCATACTTCACTGGAGAGGTAATACTCTTTGAAGTATCTGCAGTTCATTTCTCTCTCAGCACTTTAACCTTTCCATCACTTTTGAAAAGGTTTATGTTGGTCTCATCAGTCTATAAGACTTTGTTTCAAAAGTTTGTTTCCTAGTTATACTTCCAAGCCAATGTTAATTTGACTTTTCTGTTTTTGGTTCACAAGGCTTACATCTTATGTAACATTTCTTATAGTCATTAATTAATAGTAATTCTGCTGCATCACACTTGCATTCTGGAAATTGTTAATTTCATTGACAGTTGTTTAAGTTTTCATTTGACTTTTTTAATATACTGCACACGTAGTTTTTGGACAACCCAGTCTTGGATGATTGGGAATTCACGAGGAATGACAGCAGCCGAAAGCTTGGGAGAAATTAGAATCGTTTATTGTGATGTGGAGATTTGGCGTAACCCGCTTGGCTGAGGGCCAACCTCCCGGCCGTCGGACGGGGAGGATAGGACCCCCATGCGACCAATGGGGTAGCTGCAAAGGTGGAGAGGGGGTGGAGGAGGGATGCAGAAAACGAACGAGGAAGAGGAGAGAGAGTGACATTTGATATTTATGGAGACCGGTTGCTTACGTCAGGATTAGTGAGAATTGCGGCAGCTGTGTCGAATGAGCGCGGCTGCCTTCATTCCTCCCGAACTTTCATTAAAAACTCCATTTCACGAGGAATGACAGCAGCCGAAAGCTTGGGAGAAATTAGAATCGTTTATTGTGATGTGGAGATTTGGCGTAACCCGCTTGGCTGAGGGCCAACCTCCCGGCCGTCGGACGGGGAGGATAGGACCCCCCAAAAGATTATTGGGCCCAATTCAGCTGAGGAGAGAAAGTGCCTGCTTGAGGATACCGGGGTTAGTTTTAATGTATGCATGGTAAGCCTCAGAGGATCGACGGCCGAGTTGCTTGATGAGATACTCGGGTATGCCTTAGCGAGCGGCGGAGGATGCGGCCCCTGATCCGGAGAATTGTTTAGGAGGGTATCATGATACGGCCCGTCTCGTTTGCGAACAGAGGGACAGTAGGCGAAGCTCCGGCGGAGGTGCGAAGATGTGCGTAATGGGATAGAGGCTCGAAAGGGCTTATGTAGGAACAGAGTTTGAAATAATAGATGAGAGTGGCGGATCCGAGTTGGTTGGTTTTGCTTTTCTTGAGATAGAAGGTCAGCGTCTCGGAAGATAAGATGGAGATGTTGGATAAGCAGGATTGAGAAGAAGGATCGAAGGATGTGGAATTAGCGGTAATTTCGGAGCACCTTAGGAAGATAAAGAAGGCTAACGAGAATAAAGATTCAAGAGGGCGGTCGACCCAGGGCGAGTGGTAACCTGACCTGACAACGTAGATGCAGGATTCAAGGATGTCTGAGGTAAGTGGTGCGCGTAGGTTCGGAAGTGGTTTTTTCAAGCCACTGAAAGCCTTTAAGGAGAGTAATTTGAGGGTGGATAAGGGATGGACAGATCGTGCCGAAAAGGAGTGGATGCCGCACGGGTATACTTTGGCGGTGGATGCTCGTACCTTGAGTGAGTTTCTACGATAGCAAACGAAGGATGATACGGTGAGAATGTCGAAAGAACGGAATCTTGTTCGCGGAGAGGTGGAAGGATTGGAAGCCCTTCCAGGCAGTGCAGTAAGAATTGAGAGTTCGAGGGGCGATCCCTAAGAGGATAGTTTGCTGGGCCAGCTGGAGATAGCGATGGAAAGGATGATTCAGAGGAACGCGAGTTCCGAATAGGGAGGTACTGTGCACGGGTTCAGTCTTGCATCTGGTGCCAAGTTCCTGAATTGAAAGCGAGAGAGAGAGTCAGCTATCTCGTTAAGGTGGCCTGGAATGTGAGCAGCTACGCGGATGAATTGATGTGTGACAGAAATCCATTTAAGGCGGCAGAGGAATTTCATGATGGATTGGGATAAAGACCTTCCTTTGTTGATTATATGAACTACTGCATGGATGGCCGAATGGATGAGGACGGTTTTTGTTTCCAATTGTGGCCCCAAAGAGAAGCAGCAACGACAATTGGAAATATTTCTAACAAGGCCGATGACTGGTTGGTGAGAGGGATTGGAGAGAAATCAGGAGGCCAAGGGGCCGCAAACCATTGGCCTTTGTAATAGCCTCCGAAACCGACTGAGGGGGCTGCGTCTGTGAAAAGCTGGATATCCTCAGTGTCAGAGAGGAGGTCATCGTAGGAAAGAGATGCCATTCAAGTTGGCCAAGAGAAGCTGCCAAAGCCTGAGCTCGGATTTGCAGTTGGCTGAAGGGCTTACGTGGTGGTAAAGAGAGGGCACGGAAGAGGCGAGGTCGAGAAAGTAGACCATCCTTGAGGAATGATACGCATGGCGTAATTGAGGTGGCCGAGCGGAGAGAGAAGTTCCCTCTTTGTGTGAAATTTGGCGGAAGAATAGATAGAGATATACATCTGGATCTTGTCGATTTTGTCACGAGGCAGGGAAGCGGAGAAATTGATGGAATTGAGGGTGATCCCGAGGAATTGGATTATGAGAGGGGCCAGTTGTTTTGTCCATGGCAAGGGGTACCCCTAGTTTCCTAAAAACGGAAAGAAGTGTGGTGGAGGCTCTTGCAGGTGGGGTGTGAGGAAAGTCTATGGTAAGGAAGTTGTTGAGAAGGTGGACGAGAAAAGGAAGCTCATAGTTATTCGAGGGGATCCAGCCGAGAGCTTCGGCTAAGGTACCGAAAATGTTTTGGGCTACTCCTACGTCCGAAGGTAAGGTGGACTGAGAAGAATGAACCGCCAATGAACTCCGAAGAGGTGCCAGAGGTCTGGGTCAGGAGGCATAACTTTAACGGCACTGGAGATGTTGGCCTTGGCGAGCCAGGCGCCCTGACGGACCGCTATACCAATGGGATTGATGTGGTATGCAGGGAATGGGGAAGAGTCAAGTGGGCCAATCGTGAAACCATTCTCAACTTTGGATGCTAGCAAGGAATCAACGGAGTGGGGATCGGCGGTGGCAGATTGCAAATTTTTGCAAAGACGAAGGAAGAAGGAAGTGTGCACGGGCCTGGTGAGAATCCGAAGGAAAGGCCGTCGAGTAAGATGTGGGTGGAAGAGGGGTCGGGGTGACGGAGCAGGCCGAAAGCAAGAGCGGGGATGTCGATTGGGGCAGACGGAAAAGCCAGTAGTCATTTGGGAACGCTGAAGGTGGAGCGAGCATGGAAGGGCCGGCGGGGGCAGGCAGAGCGAGCATTAGCTTCACCGCAGAAGCTGGAAATGTGAAGGAAGCGACGAAGGGGGGAGGTACGTGTAGAGGAATTGAAGATGTTGGAAATTTGTTGGCCTCTAATCATCACGATGGGGCGACCGCGAACATCTTTGGACCGGGAAGGTTTGAAGAACCTGGCGGGAGAATAGATGCTGTGGGGGAGAAGGGGCGGAGTCAGGGTTGGGCTTGCGGATGGTATCTGGGCAAAGATTTGATGAATGTGTCCAAGAGGAACAGAAGTCGCAGGAAAGAGCTTGGACACCGGTGAAAGTGCGGCAGTAAAGCTCAATGTCGAGGGCTCCCCGGTAGGTGTGCTGGTTCCATTGGAGTAGGCGGGCAGCGGCCTCGGCCAAGAACTGCTTATGGTAATCGTAGAACAGAGAGCCCTCGAAGAGGACATATAGATCGGGGATGCTGTGCATGTAATCGTCGAGTTCCAGACGACGTTGGGGAAAGGCAGAGCACGTGATGTCGTGGAAAATGCTGAAAGCCAAGCAGAAGTCGAAAATTCGAAGGACTGAAGCAGAGTGAGGGTCAGAAGATTTGAGAGTAACGGAAATCGCGCCGCGGTCGACTGTTCTAGAATCGGAGTTGCAAGTGGAGGAAGAGAGAAGGTGAGCTAGATTGACATCCGCCTCAGAATTTGCTGCCGGAGTGAAAAGGGGATGGGAGGAGGACTAAACTTTAGTGCATTAGGAGGAGCTGGGAGAGGAACGGCTGTTCGGAGAGGAAAGTCCTTAGTAAAGGGGAGATTGGAATCCAGGGCCGAAGGCATGGTATGACGGATGCCGTGTTGGACACCGGGGAAGGGAGAAGATGAGGAGGGAAGAAGAGCGGAAAGCAGATTGTGGTAGGAGGGGTTTGACGGATCTGGGGCCTGAAGCTCGGTGGCTTGGGATATGGAAGCCGAAGACTGTTGAGGAAATGAAGCAGGGGTGAAGGCTGCGTTAAGGACTGAGGAGGCTGCCGAGTCGTCTTGGACGCCAGGGGGTGGGGGAGGGTAGGGGCCGCCTGCTGGCTGAGCTGGGGGTCGTTTACTAGCTGGCCTTCGGGCCGTGGAGACAGCAGCGGGGGCCGAAAGAAAAGAAACCGGGGCTGAAGGCACCAAGCTGGCGGAGCTTGAGCCGTGTTGGACGCCGGAGGTAGAGACAGAGGAGAGTGCAGAAATTAGATTAAGCGGAGAAGGGGGGGGCGTGAGCCTGGGGCCTTAGACTCGGCAGCAAGGAGATTAGGGCAGGAGGCTGGGTGCAGTTGTTCAGCAGAGGGATGGATTGCTTGGGGGAAGAGACAGACACGGACATATCAGGACAAGACAAGACAAGACAGAAGATGCGACAGGCAGAGGCGCGGGCAGCCTCGGGGTCCTCACGTTGGGATGAGTGGCGGCAGCGCGGGTGATGTCATCAGAGGGCGCCGGGGGAAGCTGGGGAGTTGATGTTTCCTTGTGTAGACTGCGGTTAAGTACAGGGAAAACAAGCTTTTTTTTTTTTGGAAGCGTTTCTTTTAAAATGGACGCCGTGTTTTAGAAGTATCCTCTGGAGGCTTGCTACGGTCCGGTTGGAAGTCGCGAGGGATGATCCAGGAGAAGGGGGAACCGATGTGCGTGAAGCGCGGCGGCAGGGACATCCTCGAGAGAAGCGGGGGTTATTTGGAGATTTTGCCGTGGAGGAACGGGGAGGCTGGGTTTGTAATGAGAGAGGGACTACGACGGCAGAATGCAGTCTTCGGCGAGGAGTTGGATCTTGTGAGGACTGGCTGGGAGATGAGCGGCGCTGATGTGGCACGGCGGCTGAAGGAGGCGATGAGACGGAGGTGAGGGGAGCTGTGGGGGGTGGACTGGACGAGAAGGGTAGGAGAGTCTCCTGCGCTGCAAAAAGGTCTTCATCGGAGCGGCGGATTTGTAGATCCATGAGAAGGGAGCACGGATTCGAGCTAGGCGAAGACAAACCATGCAGAAAACAAACGAGGAAGAGGAGAGAGAGTGACATTTGATATTTATGGAGACCGGTTGCTTACGTCAGGATTAGTGAGAATTGCGGCAGCTGTGTCGAATGAGCGCGGCTGCCTTCATTCCTCCCGAACTTTCATTAAAAACTCCATTTATACCTGTGGATACTTTCTTCTTGACTATTTTAAAGATAGTTATTTTTTTCTTTCAGCTTGAACATTACTTGCTTTTGTTTAATGCAAATTTCTTTGGTTTTGCATTTTGACCTTTGACTGTGGACTTCAAACACTGAAGTCAAATCAAGACAACTTGACAGGATATTCACAGCTGTTTTATGGGTTTCTAATTCATTGTCTCAATGATCTTTCTCCTTCAAAATAAAAAAAGGTTTAACACTACTCATTTGTTTATCCCAAGAGGGAAGAACTGAATTGATTTTACTGTAAATAAAATACTTAGGATTTGTGAGTATCAGTCATGTGTCCCTAATGAAAATCCCAGTTTACATTTCGCTGTCCAAACACCTTTGGAGATCAATGTATTATGAGAATACCCTCTGGCTACCAATCTCTGGATGCATTATAGAGTCTGGCACAAGTTTAGTAATCTGTCATCTTGTTCCTTCACTTATAAAACATTTTCAGAGTATGTTTACAGTACAATGAGATTGCACCACTTTCTTGTCAAGGTCATCTTAAAACACTTCAATAATTGATGAGAAAAAATGTACATCAGTTTTAAAACCCATTGCTTTTCTTTTTAATCAAATTGGTTGAATTTACTTGTCTTATTGAAAATCATCAATCCAGTTGAAAAACAAAAGACAAACTTATATTTATTTCAAAACACACTGCAGTTTTGCATTATCTACAGCTGATTCCTACTTTACTTGTTTTGACATTTTTAAAAACAAAGCTAAATATAAGTGTCTTGTATAAATCAAAGAAAGCTGATGAACATTTTTCACACATTAAGCTAAGGATACAATATTAAAGAAAAAATAAAGTAGTAAATATTCTTTCCACAATAATTTAATACAAAGATAAATTTCAGTGAAAAACATAAATGCAAAATCAGATAACTCTTGTAAAAAATGTTCTGACAAACTGAGTGCAATGCAAATTGTTGTTATCTATGTTACTTATGAGGGTAGGTATGCTCTAAAACTGAATTGGACAAAATATGTGAAATGGTTAATCTTTGCAGCTGCTCAGCAATTAGAGTACCACACTCAGAATTTATGCACCGGTAAACCTTACGTAATATTTAACCTCTGATCCTTTGAGTGAAGCCCTTGCCTTCATAAGCACCACACAATCCAATAAAGCATGAAAAATTAAAAGAGCAATGTAATGTGCAGAACATTTACTTCAGGCTGCAATTAAAGCTTAATGGGACACAATATATATTGTGTTCCAATTAGTTAGCTCTCAAATAATTACCATTTAGTGTTTCTGAAAGATCAGTTTACAAGCAATCAATGATTTTTTTTTTCTATTTAATGGCAACATACTATAGTTAAAATACTTTTATTTTTCTGGTTAAGATCTAATAAAAATCTTTGAAATCCCTATTAAGTGACAGTATTTAGATACACCAGGAAATTCCTAACATGAAATTCCAATTTTTATGTTTGTAATTTGTATTATCTAATTATTGACAACCATGTTAATGTTTTAATTAATAATCATTTACAGAAAATCATTAGATGTCAAATAACCTTTGCCTATCATGGCAATGTATCTGATTTTTTACATTTTGTTTTCAGTTATTATGTTTTTGAAGATAATAAGTTTATTCAACTATACCCAAAACAATACTGCAATGCTCTAAAATTACATAAGGTATTTTAAGAAGTTTTTACTGACAGTTTGAGAGATTGTTGGTGGGGTGACAGCAGCGATGGTCTCTTTCACCTCTGCTACTGTAATTTATTCCTCCATAACACTACTTCCTGAAAAGCTAGAATTATTAGCAGTAAACTTCCCTCTATTTCTTGCATTCATCTCCATCTTTTTAACTACCTGTTACTTAACTCCACACTCTGCGTGAGGGCCTTAAATTCCTCATTCTATGTTCAACTGATTAACCTAACTGGATTATGCCAAAGCTCTTTGTGCCTAACCTCTCAATAAATATTCCTGAATGCCTTTTCTTAATGTATATTGTTATTCCTCATTATTAACATGAATAATAAGGGTACTTGTAAAGTACCCTAATTATTAATTATATACAGATAACTGCTTAATCTCTCTGTGCATCATAATTCAAGTGGTCATCGTTTTTTTGCATTCCTAGATATTTTCTGAGTGTGATATTTCAGAACTCTGACAACAAATGCACAGTAGAAAATTTATATTTGTGTGTTTCCACATGTACAGGTGATGTAAGCACATATAAAAAGATTTACCAGTTTCAATCACACTGAAATAATGGCATGGTTCAGTGAAATACATGCTCTAGATGTGGTTCTAACAGGAACAATGCAACATGAAGTCTCTAGGGCATTCAAAGTTGACCTATCCACAAAGACTACAGAATTTCAAAAACCTTACAATTTAGCAAATTTTGTAGGACAAGAAGGACAATCTTTACGAGGGAGTTTCCTAGAATAAAATGTGCAGGATATTACAAGGTGAGAAATAAACTTTCATCTCCAGTAGTAAATCTGTTGTGCAATAAAAAGAAATTTATTAAATTCAAACGTATCTGCTTTCTATGCAGGCACAGACTGGGGGAATCAGTACAATTTCTGTAAATAATACTATGGTCCCTTGGTAGTGAAATAAAAACATTCAGCTTCCTTTGAAAAACATCACTGCACATTGTGATCATGGTGTCAATTAATTGATTCTTTAGCTGGCAGAACCACTGTTATAAATATGTAATGAGCAAAGAGGGACCACCAAAATGAACATTTCCACACAGCAATGACTGTGGTTGCTAACACATTTAGACATAACAGGAGACCCATAAATCTGATTGTAGTCATAAGATTACTCTGTGCCTTGAGTAGCTCATGATTTCTCTCCTTTTATGATCAAATTATGACTTAATAACAGCAGAAAGCACAAATGCCGTTTGTATTTTAACATACGGTTAATGAAAGGGTGGTATTTGTTGATGAATCAGAGTGCCATGTCTTATATGATAACTGGAAAATGTGTTCTGTTATACAGACAACATAACAACATTTGTAATACACATCTTGTTATAGAAGGACCATTTTCATTGTAATGCATTAGTTTTCAATAATAAAATATTTTTACTCATATGATAGTGGTCACACTAGACTCACTATTGCAATGTGGGCTTCAAATCATGGTCCACCATTTCAGCAAATACTGTTAATAATGACCATATATGGAATGAGTTGGGTAAAGACATACAAAAATGTTACCAATCTCCACACCACATGTTTAATTTACTAAACAGCTCTAATCTAAGTGCTTAATTACTAGCTCTCTCTTTGAGACCAATATGAAATGGCAAGGTGCCAAAAATGGCAGCACCAAAGGCAATTATTCATGCACTGACAAATGTAAAGCTCTCAAGTCTAAAGTAAACCTATTGTATTTTTCTTCATAACATTTATGTATTTAATATTGCATATTAAATTTAAGATTATTACCCCAATGTTCTTATGGATGATGCTGTAGACACCTCTGAGTGAGCTTTGAATGAAATTGTATGCTGCCAGCTAAATAAATGGTTCTGTGATTGCAATCACTTGTGTCATTGATTTTCCTTCATAACGATTCTTTAGTTTTATGTAGCTGAAACAATATTTATGATCCAACTCTCATAATAATTAGCAAGAGAAACTATGCGTAATTAAAAGGTTGATTTAAAGACATAACTGACTTGGTTTATATATATATAATTAAAAATAGACTTCACAGAAGAAAAGAATACAAGTGTCCTTGAGCCCTTAAAAATACATATGTAAGTAGTGAGACACAAAAGGAAGCCTGACAAACCAATCCAACCCCAGGGTTATCATCACCAGGAGAGATGACCTGTTAAGCATTGACAAACTTTTCTGTTTTATTTGCTGATGTCTTCCAAATCAGATGCTATGTTTGAGATATCACACACAGACATTGAGTTGAGGGTTTTATGTTTCTTGCTAATTTCCTGCTGTAAATAATGCCCCAGGTAAAATGCACCAGCTGTGTGTTGATGGTATTTATTCCTTAAAGAATAAATATATTTACTCATATTCAGCATTTGGCAATGCTATTTTACGGCTGAAAGTGACTACACTTATGCCTAAAAAGAATAATTTCCAAATATTTTGGGAAGGATTATACATGTGCCATTCAAATTAGATTCAAATTCTAACCACTGACCTGGTAATTCAATTCTTTTTTTCCTTGTGTATATTTATGGTTGATAATAATACAAGAAAATAATACTTGAAAGGAACATTACTGTTAAACTTATAGCCTTTAAGTCATTCTTAACTAAAACTGTAATTTTCTGGTTGAATAAATTTCTAAGTTATCCTTTACTAATGTAGTGGTTTTATGATTTTACTGAGACAATTATTAATTGTAGCAATAATCATGAGGTGGTTCATTGTGGCTTTTAGAAAATCAATCGTCAGAACAACTAACAACGCACACACACGGATTCAATACACGAGATACAGATGCAGCCATTCAAAACAAACGGGCGATACCCCATTATTTTGCGGTGCGTTGTCGCGGTGTAACGCAAGTTACCGTATTAATACCATATATTTTCGCATAGTACCGCATGATACCGCATGGTACCGCAAGTAAAATAATAGTATCCAGAATTTCCGCAAGGTGGAGCTAATAAAGCTCAACCTCTCATGTTTGAGCTGTCGCCATCAAAGTCTTTACCGAAGATATTACTAATAGTATTTATAATGAATGACCTTGGACAAGCTGTAAACTCAAAGTATTGCCCTGGTCCTCATTCTTTTTTTCATTGACCGTATTTGTAAAAGTAACACCACAGCATTTCATTGATCCAATCACGCATTTGTTTCCAATCATGCAAAGTACAGTAATTTTTGAGAATCTCCGATTCACCATGCCTTTCACATGCTCATAAAAGATATTGATTTAGGAACATAAACATATTACTGTATGCAAACTGTACTGTATATAGTATGTATATGTATATTTAATGTCTTTACTGTGCCCGTTTAAGTATTGAATATTTATATGGAATTTTACCACTGAAGGGAAATCTTAGTAGCTGAGCATAAAAAGAATAGGAGCATAACGCGTGTGAAGGCCATAAACGATATTAATTTTGGAACATAAACATACAGTATTACAGTACAGTATGTAAACTGTATATGGCTTGTCTCGGTACTTTAAAGAAAAAATACACACTAGTATTCCATTTCTCCTAAACATTTTAAGCATCGAAGTCTTTAACTTACATGTGAAATAACATGTGTATAAAAAGTGGTAGTTTTAAGCTTTTCTGTGAATACGCTCGATACCGGAGCACACAAGCATACTTTTAGAATTTGATTAATAGGGAATATAATATGGAATTGCATATCTAAAGAAATTAATAACGATATAATTATATTCATGTACTGCAACATAATAGTACACGCTGTACAATGTCTGTTGATACTGTATGTGTATCAAGTGACCTTGCGAGTAGAGATGTGGTCTAAGTGCCTCACTTGTAAGTAAGAGGTCGGCTGTTCAAATCCAGCCAGTGCCATGACTTTTCTTTTAACAAACATTTCTTTGAAAAAATAAAATAACAATATTATGGACAATTAATTGACTTTTTATATTTCTAAATATCAAAACATGTTCGAATCTAAGTCATTTTTAATAACAATGAATAGTCACCACACATGCTTACACAGCTCCCTGGGTAAACTATCACAAAGCCTTAGAGAACTTAACATTTTTATTATCAACAAATTGTAAATACGACGTTTACATTGGCGTTATTAATTTTTCACTTGAGTGTATGGAGGATTGTCAGCTGTCACTGAGAACAGACCCCCCCTCTTAGGCTACACAAACGATTTTTAAAATTTTTATAAAGAAATGGCAGCTGTATGCATTACAATATAAACATTTACTGTCAAACTTTAAATCAACAATTGATTTAAAGACGATCTGTCAAAGTGCAGTGGAATACAATATTGTTGTTGTTGTTGTTGTTTTTGTTGTTTTTATCCCGTAAAGCGCTTTGAGAAGCCACCTTTAAAGGCGCTATATAAAGGTGCTGATTCGTATGGAATGTGTTTTCTTTCTTCTTTTTTTCAGCATGGAATAAACATATTACTTGATTCTTATGGTTTGTGTGAGAAGCCAAGGTATCAGCTTGTTCCCTCCTCCCGCCCCTCTCTGTGTACAGTAGAGCCTCCTGTCCTGACTGCTGGAGCTCACACAGCTGTGTCTGGAGAGAATCCAGGGTATCAGCTTCAACCACACGGCTGGGCAGCTTGTTCCCCCCTCCAGCCCCTCTCTGTGTACAGTAGAGCCTCCTGTCCTGACTGCTGGAGCTCATACAGCTGTGTCTTGAGAGAATCCAGGGTATCAGCTTCAACCACATGGCTGGGCAGCTTGTTCCCCCCTCCCGCCCCTCTCTGTGTACAGTAGAGCCTCCTGTCCTGACTGGAGGAGCTCATTCAACTGTGTCTGGAGAGGTAGAGGGAGAGGGGTGCGGAACCAGTGAACTATTTACATTTGCTGTGTATTCCTGCTGCGATCCACTCCTGCCCTCACACCTAAAGAAGACTATTCTACATTTCTTTGTGCGGTTCATAGTGCAACTAACCCTTGCTAGTATCTTTGCGGCCTTTTGAAAGTCTGTGCTGTCCTTTGAAAGCGAGACGATCTCTGGTTCTTTGACAAAACAAGGCTCGCCAGATAATGTGAAAAAGACATATTTTTTACCTCACTTGCTGTCTTCCAATCACATTACATCAACATCCAAAAACATGATTTCTTCTCTTAACATGCCTTGTAAAGATGACTCATAGCTTGGCTTGTTTTTCAGGAAGTTAAAAAACACTTGAATTACTTATCCAGTCTCTCGAAATAACATTATTTTTCAAACAATGTAATGCAAGATGTTTTCTAACGTCGGGCAATGTGTTTTTTTTTTAATCTAACAGAAATCAAGTTACTGCTCTATGCAGATGACCTGGTCCTGCTGTCGCCCACAGAACAGGTGCAGCAGCAGCACGTTAATAAAATTGTCGCAATTTTGTTCTCGTTTCGGCTTAGACCTTTAAAGGTACCCCCGTCGCGGAAGAATTTGACCTTGGAACGTTTACCCAGCGTAATATTGTATTTCATTGCATTTTGACAGATTGTCTTTAAATCAATTGTTGTCAGAATATCCCCACCTCCAAACGAGAACAAAATTACAACGATTTTATTAACTGGCTGTTTCAGTAACTTAAAGTATATATTTAAAGTAATAATTTAACAATATATGTAAATGTTTTAAGATATGTCTATGTTGTGAATGTCTGTAGATTGTATCTTATTTTTAGTTTTTGTTTTGTTTCATGTTAATTTTATATTGGAGAGTGTCATAGAAACGACTCCCTTACCTCCCATCTTGATTTAAATACTTTTATTTTTTCACAATCTGGCAATGCCAGACAGAATTCACATTCGCTGCAGCCAAATGGCCTTGCAGATCAGAAAATCAAGGAACAAAACAATTATTGCGCTCGGCTCCTCAATGGGATAGCTTTAACTTGCTAATGCGTTGGTGTGACAGTCCAGGTGTGGCAAGCTTCTAATGTCTCCCGACTTCGGCGAAGGGAACCCATCTTTCATTGGAAGACAATGAACACATTCTAACCATACATGCCCCCTGACCCTGTTTTGCGTCAGGGAAGACGAATACGAACCTATTTCCCTTTGAAACCTATACAAAAAGACACAGTTACCAGAGCTTGCACAACTACTGTATAACTAAAAAAGACCTCTTCACTGTGTGAAAATACAACCTTTATAAGTTTATGCAGGTAAATAATTGTTATTAGGAATGATTTTTTAATCTATCAATGTTAGATAAAAAAAAACACATTGCCCGACGTTAGAAAGCATCTTGCATTACATTGCTTGAAAAATAATTTTATTTCGAGAGACTGGATAAGTAATTCAAGTGTTTTTTAACTTCCTGAAAAACAAGTAATAATTTAACAATATACGTAAATGTTTTATGATATGTCGCTGTTGTGAATGTCTGTAGAGTGTATCTTATTTTTAGTTTTGTAGCCAAGGGGCCTTGCAGATTAGATCAGATTCTCTTCCCCCCACGGAAAGACAAATGTTTTCACTGCTTATTAGTCGCTATTCAGAGGGAAATGCAGTGACGTCACCGCGCAGGCGAGCAGCTCCAATTTCAGGCGTAAGCGATAAATACTGTATATTTAGCTGAAAAGCTGTACAACGCAAGAATTTCGTTACTCTAGAAGGTTTCGTGAAAAAGCTACTGGCGTGCCAATTGCAATCGTTTTTATTTTTAAATACATTTTAGCAAAGTCATGTACCATAAAAGTATGGTAATTAAAAACCATTAATACTTTCGCTGGGGTTCAAATAAAGTCAATGTTTTCTCTTTTGGTTAGACTTGACTATTTAGCCATGAGATAAAAAATAGATTGTCATTAAACAACCTTATGTTTATTAATCTTCCTTGTTATGCACAGTGGGAATGATAATGTAATGAGAATTAATTTAATCACAGAGTGCTCATAAATTGTGCTAGGAAGAAAACAGATAGGTGTTCTGAAAGGTCACATATAAACAGGTTTTCGATGGACAGAATGATAGTGTAACGATTTCGGGTTTGGGTAGGATGGACACAAAAACTCAGACTTGCAGAGTTAAAAGCTGCCTTTATTTTCTTCTCCGTCACCAACTGGCAGCCAGCTCTCCTGCGCCCCGACCAGAGAGAGACACACGACCAGCCCGCGAGCCCGAGAGAGAGAGACCATCTACCACCACAAAGCCCTGCTGAGCCAAGAACTGAGCCCAAAACAGAGCCCCCTGAGCCAGCTGGTCCTGAGGATCACTGACCTGAGCCACACCGACACCAGCCAGCCTCAGGACAGCACTGCTAGAGCACCACAACTCAGACTCAACCACATCACAGCACAGATCATACAGCTATATCTCACACACTGGGACACACACACAAACACAACATAAACTGGAATGCTACAGAACCCTAACAGACAATACACACTAGCTGAATATTTGACCAAGATAAGAAACAACAAAAAGAAACAGACCCTGACGAAGTACAGGCTCAGTGACCACAGCCTGGCCATAGAAACTGGGTGACACAGGCAGACCTGACTGCCCAGAGAGGACAGGCTGTGCTCCCACTGCCAGACAGAGGTGCACTTCCTACTGCACTGTGACAGATACTCTGGAATTAGAGAAACACTCATCCCTAAATTCAGAAAACTAGTCCCAGAGTTCCCACACCTGCCAGAATCACAACGGGTCCCAATCCTACTGGGAGAGGGAGGAGGGAACTCTGTGGAACTGGCAGCCCAGTATGTGATCTCCTGTCTCCCAGTAATGCTCCTTCTGTCTACAGTATATGTCAATATTTTATAATATGTCTTTGTTGTAAATGTCTGTAATATGTCTGTAGATTTGATATTATTTTTATTTTTTGTTTTGTTCATGTGAATCTCATTATTTTATTTGCTTTGGCAACACTGATTGTACCCATCGGTCATGCAAATAAAGCACCTTGAATTGAATTGAATTGAAATTGAGACACAGCTCTCCAGATACAGCTGTATGAGCTCCACCAGTCAGGACAGGAGGCTCTACTGTACACAGAGAGGGGCGGGAGGGGGGAACAAGCTACCCAGCCGTGTGGTTGAAGCTGATACCCTGGATTCTCTCCAGACACAGCTGTATGAGCTCCAGCAGTCAGGACAGGAGGCTCTACTGTACACAGAGAGGGGCGGGAGGAGGGAACAAGCTGATACCCTGGCTTCTCACATAAACCATAAGAATCAAGTAATAGGTTTATTCCATGCTGAAAAAAAGAAGAAAGAAAACACAATCCATACGAATCAGCGCCTTTATATAGCGCCTTTAAAGGTGGCTTCTCAAAGAGCTTTACGGGATAAAAACAACAATAACAACAACAACAATATTGTATTCCATTGCACTTTGACAGATCGTCTTTAAATCAATTGTTGATTTAAAGTTTGACAGTAAATGTTTATATTGTAACGCATACAGCCACCATTTCTATATAAAAATTTAAAAAATCATTTGCGCAGCCTAAGAGGGGGGATCTGCTCTCAGTGACAGCTGACAATCCTCCATACACTCAAGTGAAAAATTAATAACGCCAATGTAAACGTCATATTTACAATTTGTTGATAATAAAAATGTTAAGTTCTCTAAGGCTTTATGATAATTTACCCAGGGAGCTGTGTAAGCATGTGTGGTGACTATTCATTGTTATTAAAAATGACTTAGATTCGAACATGTTTTGATATTTAGAAATATAAAAAGTCAATTAATTGTCCATAATATTGTTATTTTATTTTTTCAAAGAAATGTTTGTTAAAAGAAAAGTCATGGCACTGGCTGGATTTTAACAGCCGACCTCTCACTTACAAGTGAGGCACTTAGACCACATCTCTACTCGCAAGGTCACTTGATACACATACAGTATCAACAGACATTGTACAGCGTGTACTATTGTGTTGTAGTACATGAATATAATTATATCGTTATTAATTTCTTTAGATATGCAATTCCATATTATATTCCCTATTAATCAAATTCTAAAAGTATGTTTGTTTGCTCCGGTATCGAGCGTATTCATAGAAAAGCTTAAAACTACCACTTTTTATACACCTTATTTCACGTTAGTTAAAGACTTCGATGCTTAAAATGTTTAGGAGAAATGGAATACTGGTGTGTATTTTTTCTTTAAAGTACCGAGACCAGCCATATACAGTTTACATACTGTAATACTGTATGTTTATGTTCCAAAATTAATATAGTTTATGGCCTTCACACGCGTTATGCTCCTATTTTGTTTATGCTCAGCTACTAAAATTTCCCTTCAGCGGTAAAATTCCATATAAATATTCAATACTAAAACGGGCACAGTAAAGACATTTAAATCTTTCTACGACTGACCAACGCACCACTAGTGCCCCTGTCGATCAACCAATCACGTACCGCGGTATGACACGCGGTGATGTAACCAAATGCTCGCGGTACGTGTTTGTGCCGCGCACTTTGAATGGCTGCATCTGTACATTTATTAATCATAAATTGTGCACCAAACATATACCAGTCTGCCTGGATACAGGCGGCAGACCTTACTGTGAGGGTTATCAATATACAAGGTATATAATCTCAAAGAGATGCAAACACAAAGAGATACACAACAGAGAATATATTTCAATATATCGTTCGGCTATACCAAATCGCTAATCAGTGTTATTACTTACTGTTACAGTAGACTCGGAAGTAAATACATTACTCACGAATTAAATTGATAACAACTTGTGTTGAGGCACAATTAAATTCTCGAGACGCAATGTAGAACATGGGGTTTACTTATGCACTGTGTATGGATTTGGAATTTCCCGGCACGAACACCAAACCAGCTGACAGGCTCTGTGGCAGCCTCTGTTCCAGTGGTTGTCCAATAGGTGTCCATCTAGGCATCCTCTGGCTACCGGCCAACCAATCGAGGTGCAGCTCGGAGTAGGACAGGCGGAGGAATCTAACTGCGGCGCGCAAGGCAGTAGTTTCTCCATAGGGGTCTACTAGTAGTCCAGCTGACTAGTAGAAAGTCTCTATGCACAGAGTGTGACTGCGGGTCATCGCAAGTCACTCTTTTGCACGGGAAGAAACTGGTTCGTTCCCGGTCCAGCGCTGCTTCTGAATAAGCTATTCAGGTTGTCGACAAGGGTCCAACTGTAGGCTACCGTTGATCAAGCAGAGCATTCACGTTGGTCGTTGCAGAATTCTTGAGTACGTACGGGATCCTCGGCATCGCGCTTAGAACAAAGTCCAAGTCCCAGTGCAGACAACAGAAGTTGTCACGTGATTGTCTCTGAGGGTGCTCGAAAATGGCCAAGGAGAGCTCCGACCTGAGCTTGCGCTACCTTTTTGACCAAGACACAGATGTGTGCTGATTGGTTGAGAGTTTGGCAGGCATTGGAGACTCACGTGGTGTTACCACGCCCTGCCAGTCCCTGATTGATTGATCAAGGTGAGATATGAGTCACTTACTCCTGACACTTAGGAATGCAGCCCAGATTTCCTTCTGGCACTCCCTAGAAAGATAGGCGCCAGGGATGACCATTGATCATGATAGCCAGGCTTAGCTAAGTGCATCTCCCTTTTGGGAGCTGTTTCTTATCAAAAGAAAACACCTTAAATCAGCCTGCATGAATAGCTTCTCTGTGGCTGCACCACAAAGATGAAGAGAGAGATGGGGCCTCATTTAGGAAAGCACAGCAATGCTTAATTCTGTCTTATTAACAAGCATTGCCGGTGTGTTATGTGATCTTTATAAGATTATTACAAATGTTTTTAGAAAATCCTATCTTAGAGAGTCCATGAGTTTAACTTGAGTATCAAAGGTAACATGTTTGGTTGCAGAGCACAACATTACTGAAGATCTCCATGTCAGCCTTAATTTTCTATTCTACACTGTATTTCAAGCCCCTTTAGTCACCTGTATACTAAAAAAACTACAGTAACATTGTCTTTACCCAGCAATCTGAATCAATCCCTACTTCCTTAACCACACATACAAACAAACATGCACACACTTTTGACTTGCATACCACCTTGTCGGCATTGACTAGCTTAAATCCAAACTTTTAAATGATTAATGATTAAATGACAAAAGGTAATATATGTAATTTGTTGTCTAATGTCCTCACTCTTACTTCATAATATGAAAACAAAAATAACAGATATAGCTGTGATGCTTTCTCAAAAAGAAGTCACAAAATTTTGCATGGCATTCCTGTTGTTAAAATTAATCATTTAATTACCAAACACTGGACTTTTACATGGTATACATCTTTTCAGTTTTCCCTAGCCATTACCACACTTTAGCATGGAATTAAAATATTTTGCAAAACAACATCAAAAAGCCTGTAGATGTTAAGTAGAACAGATAAATCTCTGTTGATATAACGCTATGTATTTTTAAGGTTCCTTAAATGCTAAACTGTAATTTTCTGCACAGGATCAGAAATGTCATTTTATGATATTTCTCATTATATACTGTAGTTTCATAGGTTTAACCTCCTACAGAATACTCTTAAGGTCATGGGTAAATTCCAACAATATTGATTGCATATAATCTGTAAAATAGGTATCCTGCTATGTCAATTCAGAATAAAGTAAAATTGCAACTCCTTCTAGGCATTTGAATATTGTCTTTGTAGTGACTAGTAGTACATCTGTTACAGAGTACATTATTCTTGTAAGAGGCACTGTACTTTAAACACCGTTGATTTCCAAAAAAACATTTTATGGTTTACATTTAAAAATGTTTTTTATAGCTACTGTATTAATCATTCTTTCATTAACAAATATTTCATTTTTCTTAATTTTAGCAATATTAAGAAATGGTTGAGTAAAATGTAAACATACACCTGAACAACTGAAAAGGACATTTAGTTTTTGTACAGTAGTTATATCCACTTTCATGCCTGCATAACCTCCCAACAGGTGCTGACATATGTCAGTTTCTTTAAGGTTTTTCATCTGGCATCATCATTTGTTTTAATGGAACCTTTGAGTTTGTTTGAAATTTTTAATATTGGTCTTTTTCTGTCATTGTGAAGACTTCATGCTGATACTGTAAGAACTCTGAAGCAGTGGCCCTTTAGCATGATTTCCAGATTATCTGCCACCTTTCCATTCAGATGGCACCCCATTATCCCTTCACACCAATCATCCAACAGTTCCTCTTTATTTATTATTATTGACACCTGAGCTATTTGGTACATTTGGGCTTTGTCATTACTAATTGAAAATGTTTACCAATTATATACATCTTCTTGTGTCCTTATTTTTATTAATTTGGCTTCCAAGTATACCCACAGCCCAGGTTAAGTATGAGTTCTGCTCAGCAAGTTTTACACAACCTGAATTTTATGTAGATGTAAAGTAAACCTTTCATAGTAGTTGTGTGAACATATAGAGAGTATTAACATTTGTGATATTGCAACTTATTTTCCCTAGCTGTGACTGTGAGAGAGGAAGGGAGGAAAAGAGAACAGAACTACAGGCTCACCAGGAGATAATGTGCTTTTATTGTTAATAGGTGAGAGTGCTCATCATGGTGGGGCACAAAGCAAGAGAGAAAAAGAGAGAACATAGCAGCAGCTAGCAGTCCCTGAGAGAAAGGAAACTTCCCCCCTTATACAGAGAGAAATGAAATAATGATGAATGGAAAAAAAAACATTTTATAACCTTATACACTTTCTCCCTGGGTTACATATGACACACCATTATCTAAATTAAACTTCTTATAAAAATCTCCCATGGGGCCCTTAATAAAATTTTCAAGTTACAGAAAATATACATTTGATACATAAAAGGAAAGGGTTTGATGAATCTCATCCTTGGTTTACTACAAAATAGTATGCATAATGCTGTCACCACCATAGCTCCATTTTACTTTCAATTTCACTGTGTTTTCTCACACCTGTGTCATCCTCTGTGTATCATCTTGTGCTTTTTCACAGAATTTTGAGTAACCCATATTGCAATGTCAGGGAAGGGCCTAAGTTATTTTATCATTTGTATTATTTACTGTGATTTTTTATATCCTTCCTTTTCTTACTGCTAGGGTTACAAGGGAACCAGAGCCTATTTCAGAAAACAATAAGTGTAAGATAGGATAAACCCTGGATTGGATGCCCGTCCATTGCAGGGCACAGACAGACACAAACTCAGACATGCACACACTCATACAAGGGTCAATTTTCCCATAAGCCTTGGTATGTATTTCATGCTTCCATCGATAAGTACAACAAATTAATTATATTACAACACTGAAAATGAAGTGCATTTAGTGCAATATAGCATAAGAATTATTGAAGGTGGTACATGAAAACAGAATGGTCACAGGTATCATCTTATCATGATAGCAACATTATCTGCTGCTATGCCAGCAGCCATATCACCCTGCAACTCACAACTGGTAACCCACTGAAGCTAAGCAGGTGTGAGCATGGCCAGTACCTGGGTGGGAAACCTCCTGGGAAAAACTAAGGTTGCCGCTGGAAGAGGTGTTAGTGGGGCCAGCAGGGGATGCTCACACTGCAGTCTATGTGGGTCCTAATGCCCCAGTATAGTGATGGGGACACTATACTGTAAAAAGGTGCCATCCTTAGGATGAGATGAAAAACTGAGTTCCTGACTCTCTGGGGTCATTAAAAATCCCAGGGCATTTCTTGAAAAGAGTAGGGTATCATTACTGGCTTCATTACTGTGGTGAGTGTTCTGGTGCACTATGGCTGCTTTCACATCATATTGCATATTGATGGTGATGGAGGGGAGTCCCCATTATGTGTAAAGTGCTTTGAGTGGAATGTCCAGAAAAGCGACATTTAAGTGTAAGCAATTATTATTATTATTATCATCATCGAATGAGTACTGAGCAGGCATTGAAAAGTGTCCTGATTTCTGTGATTAGTTCAGTTTGCCACTAAGAGTAAAGGGTACAAAATGAAGGGGATCTGGATGTGGGGAATAGTGGTTGGAAAAAAAATTAATATCACTATTGATCCTACCAGTAAAAGGGTTTGGACGTTCGCATATAGTGACACATTTTAATTAACATGCTACAAAAACAATAACAAAAATCCTTTCAGTTTTGTTGGTTAAAAGTAGACACTAAAAACAGCCAAGACATTTGCACAATAATCCACTGACATACTGTATGCATATTTCATGTTTAGAAAGTCATCCCAAAGGACTTAGAAACTGCATTTTGCTAGGTGTTTACATATAAAAGGCTTTTATGCAAATCAGAACAGCAGTGTTTCAGTTGTCTCAGGGCACTATTAATTTAGCTGACAATGAGCACTATCATTTGTTAACATTGCATTGCAGGCTTTGTTTTGTCCTTCAATGCTTTTAAGATGGTCTCTTCAAGCATCTGTCAAGTATATGAAATTAAACACTTAGCTTCTTCATTTACCTAGCTTGTTATGTTGTCTACATTCCTGTATAAAGCAACTTTGTAAGAAAACAGTCAGAAAAAATAACAATTCCTAGATGTCTTATCAGATAATCATATTTCACTGCAACATGAATTGAATTTCTGACCATGAACAGGAAAGTCTGGATGAATTGTTCTTCAAAGTGTCAGGTCAACACACGATCCATTCATGGGCCCTGCTTGATTACTAGGATTAGTCTTGTTTGAATCATACCTTTGATACCAGATGAAAAAAGTGAAGATATTTTATATCATGACTTAAAATGGTCTTTGCCTATTAATCACCACTTCTGCACACTTGATACTCATCCAACATGTTCAAACATATATTATTTTACCCATCTGTTGCTTTCCACTATTGTCATACTACAACCAATACACATCATTAAAACAAGCATAACTGACTGTCTCCATTCTTTGTGTCTGCTACAGGTTAAGAAGTGTGAAGCCATCATACTTTTAATTAGATGTGCTAAATCCAGTAACAGTGCCACCCTTTTGGATGAGGTTAGCTGCTTCTGTGCAGCCCCTTGTCTGGGCTTGTCCTTTTTATCTTTACCTGTAGGTAATTGGTACACATTTCCTAAACTACTTCATACAATTAATCAATTGTTGGAATAAAACAGTTAATTGGTAATGAAGAAAGATACAAGATGTTAACTTTAAGTCCTTTCTGCATGAAGATTAGACTTCTAAGCAACAGGAGTTTATGGCAGGAAAGGGGGTTAACTGATAAGGATTCCAGATGCCAGCTAGGAAAACCCCTGGGGACTTCATCCCTGACCATTTGTCCATAAGGCTGTAAACTGGCGAAACACGTGACCTCCCCCCTTTACCATAATAACGAGTGACATCAGAAGCAGCAGGAAAACCCTATATAAACTGGAAGTTTGTACCGGCACTTTGAACAATACTTCGGTTTTGTTGTTTCTTGCAGGAAACAAGACTTTGGTTCTATTGTTCCTTGCATGCAATAAACTCATCTGTTTAACTTCATCTCGGGATCCAGAACCTTATTCTTTCTGTTACAACAGTAACGTGTTTTTGTTTAAAAAAATCAGGAAACGATATCTTACTTGTTAGCCATATGTCTGAAATGCATACACAATCATTTTGCCATTTTGAAAGCAGCGAAATTATTAAACATTCATTACTTGACAACCATAAAAGAAAACTGACAGTTCTTCTATTATGACACTGGCAATTGGAGTGATGTGACTGCCAGCCAGCTTTATTTCTCTCAGAGAAGCCAAATTTATGCAATTACTAGTAGCCAAGTTACACAATATTGGCAGAACACTGGAAAACCATAATTCCAATATAAAAAATATGCAAAGACACTTCACATCTAATTGTGTCAAGAACACAGTGATGGCTTGATTGACAGTCCTTCTTTCATTGCTTAGTCAGTTGCTGCAATTAGCTAACCAAAGACCAAGTCACATAACATTGCAGAGCAACAGCATTTCTTAAACAACCAAACATCCTCTAGTTTTTAATTTAGTAACCTTTAATTTAATTGTTCTTGTTTAAATAAGTCAATGATTGCTACATTTCAATTAGTAATTTATTTTGAAAGTTTTGTTTAATAACTTTATAGCATGTTAATGTCAATCAAAACATTGCTTACATGGCGTTTTGCTCTAAAATTATTAAATGTTTTTGAACATTTGGTGATGTTGTCTGACTGTGTACCATTTGATCTCAGAACAAAAAAGAGTTATAAGTAGAATATCCCTTCTTCATTTCAGGTGAATAATTTGCTGATTATAGTACCTCTTCTATCCTGGTAATTTGGTTTTATTAAACTTGGTCATACTGTAACAATTAGACTGAAATGGATTATCTTGTCTTCAGTCTATACTAATCTACTAGTATATGCTAAAGACACATTTTAGTTGACTACATTTAAGGATGCAGCTATTTCAATACAAGTTCAGGTGGGTAGCTGCGTCAGCATGCGTAGGCTGCAAAGGAACAAGTAATAGGTTTATTACGTGCTGAAAAAAAGAAGAAAGAGAACACAACATTTCAGCTGTGGAGCCTTCTTCAGGTGTGAGAGAGACAAGGCAGTAGGCAAAAGTAATGTAGCGGGAGAACAAAGGCTGGGAGAGAGGAGGAGCGAGAGACAGGAGCAGGGGACAGAAAGAGAGGCCAATCAAGAGGTGTGAAGTCAGAATGGGTGCAAAGAGGTGTGAAATGAAACTTCCAATGAATGGAGAAAATTTAAAAGAACAGTAGTCTGTCGTTAAGAAAAGGGATAATGTGTGATCCTAGCTGCAGAATAATTTTGGTTTCAGTAGTCTTTCTGATGTATGAGTTTGGAAAACCATCTTTGAGAACAAAGACGGAGAGATTAGAGTGATCGTGGCCGTCAGAGGTGAAATGAGAAACAATGGGCTTGGAGAGATCTTTAATCTTCACAGCCCTGACGTGTTCTCTGAAGCGATCTCCAAGTCTCCTTCCTGTTTCTCCAATGTAGATGGCTGGACATTTACTGCAAGAGATACAGTAAATAATGTTGCTAGAGGTACAAGATGCCATCTGGGTGATCCGGAATTGTCCTGAGGGGCCTTGAATGAGTGTGGTGTTGGATGTGTACTTGCAGGTGATACAGCAAGCTCTGTTGCAAGGGAAAGTGCCTGGTGTGGATGGTTGTTGAGGCCGGTCAAGGGAGCTGTGAACAAGGAGGTTACGCAGATTAAGTGGTCGGCGATATGAGACGATGGGGCGATCAGAAAAGAGGGCCCCAATGGAGGGATCATCCTGTAGGATGGAAAAGTTGTGGTTAATAGTCCTGGGGATAGAAAGTGTGTTAGGGTGGTAGGGAAGCACCAAAGGAATGCGGTTGTTACGGCGGGAGTTCCTGATCGGGTTGATGGTCCGGGGGGTGTTTTTGGCTCGGGCAAGGGCCTTGTCAATCACACTGCTGGGGTATCCTCTGTTGATGAAAAAGGAGTACATTTCGAGGGCTTGGTTCTCGAAGTCAATGTCATCGCTGCATAATCGTCGTAGCCTAAGGAACTGTGAAAAAGGAAGAGAGTTTTTAGTGTGTTAGGGGTGAAATGAGCTGTACAGGAGGTAGCTGTGTGAATCTGTGGGTTTGTAATAAACTGAAGTGGACAGTCGGGGGTAGTTGATGGAGAAGTTGATGTCTAGAAACGGAAGAGTAGTGGAAGATATGTTAATCGTATATTTGAGGGATGGGTGGAAGTTGGTGAAATGGTGCAGGTAGAACTCAAGCTGATCGTTGGAGCATGTGACAGCACCAACGCAGTCATCAATATATCGTTTGTAGAGGTCAGGGACATAGTCAGTGTAGGAAGCAAAGAAGCGTTCTTCTACCCAGCCGACAAAAATATTGGCATAGCTGGGTCCCATTCTGGTGCCCATGGCAACTCCACTAACCTGTTGGTAAAAAAGATTATTGAAAGAGAATGTGTTCAGTGTGAGGACCAATTCTGCAAGGCGTACCAGGGTGTGGGTGGGTGGATCAAGCATTGTGCGTTTGTCCAGCGTGTGCTTGAGGGCTGTAAGGCCATCATTATGGGGAATGACGGTGTACAGAGATGTGATGTCCATGGTAAAAATGTAGCATTCGGTACCCTGAAATTGGAAATCATTAAAAAGTTGGAGCGCGTGGTTGGTGTCTTTGATGTATGAGGGAAGATCTTCAACCAGCAGTCTCATGAGGCTGTCGAGAAAGGCTGAGATGTAAGTAGTTGGACAGTTACATGCTGATACGATGGGGCGTCCAGGGGTGTCCGGTTTGTGGATTTTGGGGAGGAGGTAAAATTGAGATACCTGCGGATGTTCCATGATGAGCCAGTTCGCCTCCTGGGGGAGCTCATTACTGCTGATAAGAAGAGAAATGGTGGATACCACTTCCTTTTGGTAGTCAGTGGTAGGGTCCTGTTGGAGAGGGAGGTAGGCAGAAGTGTCAGTTAGTTGTCTAGAGCCTTCAAAGATATATAGATCCTTACGCCACACCACAACAGCGCCTCCTTTGTCTGCTGGTTTGATGACGATATCATCCCTGTTGCGGAGAGACTGGAGCGCCTGATTTTCTCCTTGGGTGAGGTTAGACCTGTGTTTACTGGGTATAGAGAGTGCCTTGGGAGCTTGATTAGTGCATTGGTTGATGAAATAAACAACTGGTGGAAAACGGCCAGAGGGGGGAGTCCAACTATTTCAATACAAGTACTGGCATTTTTATTTATGTATTTACATTTTAGATTTTTGTTGAAAATAACCATTAGAATTATTAATGAAGAACAATAATGGAGCTTGTTACATATAAGAATTTAACTATTTACTAATTCTATACAAATTTAATTTCTTTGTTTTGTTTTTGCTGTGTGCAAATTGAGTGTCCATTTGTTTTCTATACATACTGTGTTTAGATCAACAGCTGCTTCAAAGTGTGCTCAACCACGCCCCATGTTGATATAAAGTTATTTTCACTGTGTTTATATGAGTTACATAGTGATATGTGAAGTGAAGTCTTATGTCACACTAAAGTGGAAGAAATAATTTTCCAATCTGGTACATGCAGTGACCCATAGCCATCTTCTCTAATTAATAAAACTATAAAATAGCCCTTTTTCTCTAGAGAGGCTGGATTGTCTATTGCTCAGGTAGATAGTAAAACGTGTGGTATGTTTCACAGGTACAAACTCTACATCATCGAAGTACAAAGTTCAACAAGAGGTTACTTGTATTAAAAAGCAGGACATTTCTTTGATGAGCTGCAGCGTTATCTTAGAAATGCAAATCAATCTTTAAAAAAATAATCACTGGTGATTTTACACAACATTTAGAACACAGCAAGTAGATGAGTTGTCAAATCTAGTTGCAACACCAGAAATGATAGAGGAATGTGAGTAGTCAAATTCTTTGGATCACATTAAATTGTTTATAATAAATTAAAAAGATAATTCTATTGTAGAAAAGGCAGAAGGTGCTGTTCAGCCAGGCTACAAAAAACTAATTCATCCATGGGGAGGCTGGGAAGGAAGCCAAAATTCTTTAAATTCCTCCACTGAATGAATTTGGTCAGGACAAATTCATTCTTTAAAAAAAAAAACGGAAACATTGAAAATTCTTTCCTATGCCACCCTAAACTTATCCATCCTGTAAACAGGTTCCTTAGGGAGCCTGCTGATTTTATTGCCATTTTAAGGATAGTAGTAATTGGATGAGATTGAATAAAAACATATAAAAAACAATAAAAAGTTTGTTACTTCATAAGCAAACCATAGCTAGAACCCATGGCAGTTTGAACAGACTATTACAATATTAAATGAGAAACAGAAACATTGCAAACATTTTTGCAAAAATACAGAATTGAATAATTACAATTGCTTTATGTTAACAAAAAACATAAAGCTCTGCAAATGACTTACACTCCTCAAGGGAGTAGTCAAACCTTGTACCCTGTATTATGGTGGCCCTCAAGTGGAAAACACAAACAAGTAAAACATATTTGCCACAAATAAAAAAAGATATGTATCTGTAAAAAGGTGGCACAACCTAAAAAATATGGACATAAAAATTCAAAAGATACATACTAAAAAGAATAGATGTGCAAAATATATGCAGATATGCATTCTAAAAAGTGTGGACATGCAAACTAAAAAGAGTATACATGCAATGTAAAAAAAAGAAAATGTGCAAATTAAAAAAAATGTGGACAAGTATTCTAAGAAGAGTGGAAGAGCAAATTAAAAAGAGGTGATGTGTAACCTTACGACGTGTAAAAGGTGACATGCATTCTAAAAGTTTGGGCATGCAAACAAAAAAATTTCGACGTGCAGTCTTAAAAGCGTGGGTGTACAACCTGAAAAGAAAAGGCAAGTAATCTAAAAAGAGTGTGTCGGAAAGAGGTAGGTAAAAATTTTAATATGATGTTAGGAGTAACCTGCATCTAGTTGGAGGAATGAGCATTCAGTCACCACTTCAATCTCTTGAACTTGAACTTTATTGTCATATGTAACCGGTACTGGTACAATGGAATTCTTACTTACAGAAAGTCTCTCATTGTAAAACAAGTGTAAAAAACAAAACAAAGTGCAAACAGTGCATCAAGACAATATACAAACAAACAGTAGACAATGTACAAGTAAACATGTAGACAGTTTGAATGTAAACAATACAGATGTGTAAACAATTACTGGAGATGTGCAATAAATAAGAAATCATAATGAGGTAGATGGTGATGGTGTAGGTGTGGTCCGAGGGGGATGGCTAAATGTGTTCGCCAGTCTCACTGCTTGTGGATAGAAGCTATTGAAGAATCTAGTGGTAAGTGTCCGTATGCTCTTATATCTCTTGCCTGAGGGCAGTGGGGCGAAGAGCTCATGCCCGGGGTGGTGACTGTGATCTGTGATGGCCAGAATTCTACCAGCTGTTTAATCTCTGTGAGACCGCAGCCGATGATCTTCTGGGCCATATTGACCATTCTCTGCAGTGCCTTTCTTTCTCGTGAAGAGGTGTTGCCATACCACATGGTGATCCCGTTGGTGAGGATGCTCTCGATGGTGCAGCGGTAGAAGTTCACCAACACATGTATTGGCATCCCCCATCGCTTGAGGCACCTCAAGAAATAAAGGCGCTGCTGAGCCTTCTTCATGATAGAGTCAGTGTTCACAGTCCAGGTTAGATCTTTAGAGATGTGAATTCCCAAAAACCTAAAGCTGGTGACTGTTTCCACTTCCGTTCCATCAATACTGAGTGGGCTGTGAGTGTGTGGCCTGTGTCTCCGAAAGTCCACTGTTAGCTCTTTCGTTTTCTTTACGTTCAAGTCCAGGTTATTGCTATGACACCACCTAAGCAGCTGTACGACTTCATCCCTGTAAGTGGACTTGTCATCATCACTGATCAGTCCTATTATAGTGGTGTCATCTGCAAACTTAATGATGCGGTTGTTGCTGTGTCTTGCTGTGCAGTCGTGAGTGAACAGGGAGTACAACCTTGGACTCAGACAGCAGCCTTGTGGGGTTCCAGTGCTCAGGGTGAGTGGTGTTGATGTTTTATTGCCTATCCGCACCACCTGTGGTCTCTTGATAAGAAAGTCCAGCAACCAGTTGCAGACAGAGTTGCACAGACCTAATCCCCTGAGCTTTGTCACCAGTTGACTGGGTATGATGGAATTGAATGCTGAACTGTAGTCCACAAACAGCATTCTCACATACGAGTTCTTAGTGTCCAGGTGTTCCAAGGCTGTATGCAGAGCCAGGGAGACAGCATCATCCACTGATCTGTTGCAATACCTCTATCATTATTGCACTATACAGCATTTTGCCAACAAGGTTAAAAAAATGTCCCATTCACAAGGAATCTCAGCCCTATGTTCAACATCCTAGTTTTGTAGTAGCCAGGGGGGTGTTTCATTACTCGTTACTCAGTTAACCAGATAGCATTTGTAAACATGTTGACAAAAATCAGTATTTTTGCTTTTACAAAGCAGGATTGAATTGTATCCTGTTAAGGAACTGTAGGAACAGATCCTTTATTCTTAACCTGTTCTGAGGTTAACAGCTTGACTCACAGACCAATTAATCCCCTGCCAAAAACGACGTCACTTTTCAGAGATCCAGTTGACATTAGAGCTTTTCAGAGAGAATTAAAGTTTAGAAATTGTCCTTTGCAGTTTGTGGATCATTTTTATTTGAAAGAAACCATTTCAGCAGATAGAGTATATTTTACATTCACAATCTATTAAGCTCATACATTGTTAATACTGCTCATCATAACTAAGCATTAAAAGAAACTTAAAACTCTGGTCATAGGGCTGAGATTCCTTGTGAATGGGACATTTTTTTTAACCTTGTTGGCAAAATACTGTATAGTGCAATAATGATAGAGGTAATTGCACCTAAACTAAAAAGGTTTTGCATGCATTCATAACATTTCTTGTCCACACATTATTAACTACCATCAAACAGTGGTCAGGGGTTTCATGAAATAACTGATAATATGGTATTCTCCTGTATTCATCCACTGTAAATGTAGATTATTTTCCCTGTAGATGTGTGCCATGATCTAAACATTTCTTGAAGCATTTCTTAATATAAAAAGGTTCTCTGGACTGCACAGAAAACCTCATTAATTACATTACAGTGGTGATATAAGGCGTAAATCCCCCACAGGGTCAAACGAGGCTGATTTGTACATGATGATCAATGTATGGTTAAAAATATTGCCTAAAAAATAGATAGCGGAAGCCTCACCTATTCTTCTATAATACTTTATTCACACCACAAACATTTTGGGAAAAAGACAATATCCCAATAAAGGAAAACAGTTTTTATTATATTGATGATGGTGATTCCACCTTCTCTAGTCTTGCTCTTGCTAACACTTCTTTTTCTTGGCTAAAATTAGAGAACATTTTCATTCAGAGGATTGCACTACACTGTGTTCTGTCTTGACCTGTTGCCAGATTCTTCCATTGTAGTCCAGCTACTGTAAATGCATAAAATATACTGCATAAAATATTAATATTAATAGCTTAAAGAGGAATTCCACTTCAATGTCATAAAAAAGTAAATTATGTAATGTCAATACATAGGTGTCCTGCAATTTTTATAGTTTGTTTTATCTTGATACATTTCATTAGATTTCATAACTTCCACATTTATTGTGATCCTTTGCCAGGTATCTTCTCTGACGTTTGCAGCATAACTCCTTGCTATTACAGCAGACTATATCCTCAGTTTTCCTTAAAGCACCATAATACCTTGTCACTGGATTTAAATGCATGTTCTTTCACTGTGGTTTTGCTGACACAGATGAAGGATTCATTGCTCACTTCACCTGCCTACTGAAGTGAGGCTTTAACATACAGTAATTTGTGATAACTGGCGATTTTAGCACATCTCCTTCTGTTGTTGCGTGTTGGAAAAAAGTAGCCTACACTTTCAGATAATAATTATTAGATTTAAATAAATAAATATTAATCAAATCATTATTATCTAAAAGTGTATGCTTCTACTACAAAACAAGCAAATCCCCTTGCATGTCCCACCTATCTAAACCAGGAAGCCAAAGCAGAAGCTTGTAATAGTGACTGAAAGGTCATTCCTCCAACCAGGTGCAGGTTACTCCTTACATCACTGTCAAATCCCGGCTCTATTTAGATTGCATGCCCTCTCTTTTTAGTTTCAATCCCCATGCTTTTTAGAATATGCGTGAACATTTTTAGTTTGCACATCCACACTTTTCAGAATGCATATCACAATTTTTATTTGGCATGTCTGCTTTTTTTAGTTTGTACAACATCTTTTGAATTTGGATGTCAATGTTTTTTAGTTTGCACTACCCTTTTTCAGTTTGTGCCACATCTTATTCATTTGCAAGTTTGTTTTATTTGCCTGTTTTTTGCACTTCGGGTCCGCAGTACCTATGCCTTCTGGATTAGATTTTCACTAACTGTGACCCTCTTAAGATAAAGGGGTTTAATTTGAAATTGATGTATGGAAAGAAAAAAAAATATTTTGGGGAATAATTTTACTTTGTTTATGCACATCCAAAGATCAGCATTACTTTATCATCCATAGGCCATTTCTCCTCAGCAAACTGAACACGCACCTGAAACATAAGTACATGTAAATCAACTGGGTTCTGTTCACTTTCAGACAACTCCTTACCTTTACATTTTAATGAACTGTCCACTTACCAATGTTATTTACAGTTGGTATAAATTCTTAGTCTATGTGTGCATTTAATGAGACCCACTGTAAAAGCATCATCAATTTATATTAGGTACTCCCCTGCTCCCTTTGCTCTGATTTGCAAACAAAATAGTATCAGCCCTCCAAGTGCACTATGCTAATTTTTATTGATGGCTACCATCAAGAAATTAGCAAACAATGCATTCAGGACTCCAGTCATGGAAACCAAGAGCAGTAATGTAATGAGCACCTTTACTGTTATAGTGTGCCAGCAGCTTCAAGAAAAAGTAGTTCCATCTGGTGTTAGTGATTAAATCAGGATGGAAAATGTAGTGTGATTAGGTTTCACCAATTGAAGTTCTATTTTTGATACTTAAAATATACTGTGGATATGTATTTTTGTTTATGGAATGCATCAACACAATTCATTTCAGCCATATGCATAACTAAATACACAAACATTGAACAGAAATTAAATATTAAATAACACACCCTTACAGCTGAAGAAGGCTCCACAGCCGAAACATTGTGTTTTCTTTCTTCTCTTTTCAGTATCGAATAAACCTGTTACTTGTTCCTTATTAAGTAACACAGTCAGGAATAAATTGATTATACTACTTCCAATTCATAATTTATGCTGATCTCTGATAGTGTAGGCTTTAATTTATGCTCCGATTTGTTTGCAATGACTTTTAAAATATGAAACATTAGATAATATTAAAGCAAGCTTTGTTAAAATGTATTTGAAATAATGAATTTATTTCAATTACTTAATTTACAAATAGGGGTGGCACAGTGGTGTAGTGGTGACCATTGCCATCTCACAGTGCTAGAGCCCCGAGTTTAATTCTTTAGGCTCTATCTGCATGTTCTTTGTGTTCTCCCTGTGTTTGTGTGGGTTTTTCCTTGTGCTCTCCACTCTCCAAAAACATACTGGTAGGTTATTTGGCTTCTGGGAAAATTGGCCCTGGTGTGAGTTTATGTTTGTATACAGTATGTCTGCCTGCTGTGACTTGGTGTCCCTATCAGAGTGTACCCTGCCTTATTGTAACGAATGTGTGGGGTATTTTTAAAATAAATATAAGAATGTATATGTTGCATGCTATGTGTTAAAATTAAAACATAAGAATGCATATTCAGTTTGCTATGTAAGCAAATAATAAAGATGAATAATTTCACTGCTACAGTCATGGATTACTGAGCATTACACAACACATGTATATTTTATTTTCCAGCACATCCTGATAATAGAGTAACATCTAGACCCTATCTTAGGTTGGAAAAACAAAA
Organism: Atractosteus spatula; assembly: GCF_055471065.1. Classification (NCBI taxonomy): domain Eukaryota; kingdom Metazoa; phylum Chordata; class Actinopteri; order Semionotiformes; family Lepisosteidae; genus Atractosteus; species Atractosteus spatula. Next base: position 42,293,314 of record NC_142706.1, read on the forward strand.
GTTTATTAATATGACATTACAGACAATGTCAAATATCATAAAACAGTTAATTTATAAAGGATTACATAAGGTCTGTAAATTCCTGAGTCTTACCTTTGTAGCGGCGAGGCTTAATAATAAGGCAGAATTAAGTGTTTCTGAGCTTCCCAAATGAGGCCCCATTTCTCTGTTCATCTCTGTGGTGCAGCCACAGAGAAACTATTCATGCAAGATGATTTAAGGTTTCCTAGGACAGCTCCCAAAGGGGGATGCACTTAGCTAAGTCTGGCTATCATGATCAATGGTCATCCACTGGCGCCTATCAGTCTAGGGAGTGCCGGATGGACATCTGGACTGCATTACTAAGTGTCAGGACTAAGTGACTCATATCTCACCTTGATCAACCAATCAGGGACTGGTAGGGCTGAGTAACCCACGTGGGACTCTGATGCCCATGGAACTTTCAGCCAATCAACGAGCTGAAGTTCCTCCAGGTAAAAACAGGCAACACAGGCCTGGAGACTCGAGATTCAACAAGATTCAGATTCGGGAGATTCAGTAAGATTCTGGAGAGGATTCTGTGGACTGTTCTAAAGGGAATTCAAAGGAGAATTCCAGGGCAGGACGGCCCAGGAGCAGAAGGCTCCCAAGGGCAGGACATTCTCGCAGCGCGCCTCCTGACCATCCCGAGACTCAGCCCGGACAACCACGGAACGGCCAGTGTGTCCGAGTGCCAGAACTTTCCTTTGTTCTAAGAGTCTAGAGTGGAGGTTGCCAGAGAGTAACCAGCAGCAGGCCTCGTGGACAGGTCAGAACTGTGGACAGCTGAATCACTATTCAGAACTAGCTCTTCATCAGGAACGAACCGGTCCTCTTCCTGACTTGCTGGGATCCACAGTCATCTTTTCTCCTGTGCACAAACTTTGCTAGTTAAAGCCAACACTAACTAGCCGGTCAGTGAGCATCAGCAGCGCACCGTCGCAAGCCGCACAGCACAGCCTGGCACGGAGCCAGAGAGCGCGGATTGGACAGCAACAAGCCTGCAGCTGATTGTTTGTGCCTGCAGGAGATCTGAATCCCCAGAAATTGGATGAGTATTCAACTTCAATGCATTACAGCTCGAGAATTCAATTGCTATCCCAACCAGTTGATATCAATTTAATTCCTAAGAGTTATGTACTTGTTTTGAGTATCTAATGTAGAAATTATAACCAAGTTCATTTATGAAACGGTCTTAATGAATGATATTCTGAACGTATGTCCTCTTGATGTGTAACTCTTCGTAACTGATTGAATATATACCTTTTGTATTCTGATAACCCTCTCGATAAGATCTGTTAGGTTTACATGCATATTCTATGTATTAATAAATGTATCCTTGTGTATTAGTACCTGTGTGTGCGCGTTGTTTGAGTTATGTCGCGTGGTTGGATTCTAAAGCCATCAAAAGAATCAACTTTGTGATTTACTGCTACAATTGATAATTGTCTCAGTAAATGCCCAAACCCTACAGAACTGGTGCCTTCAGAGAGCCACTATGATTACATATTTGGCGTCCCTGAACGGCTATGAAACAGTACACCTTCTACAGACATAGAAAATATATGAATTATATCCTTATAATCTAAATACAACTAAACACCATAACAGGTCAAAGATAGAGAACCAGTGTCCTAATAAACAAAATTGACCCAAAACCATGACTAAATGTCTCTTTCTAGATAGAAGCACAAAAATGAATGGGAACCACTTTCCCTAATCTCAAAATAGACTATGGGGTGGAGTGGTGGCTCTGTGGCTAAAGATCTGCGCCTGTGGCTTGGAGGTTGCCAGTTCAAATCCCACACCTGGCAGAAGAATCCTACTCTGTTGGGCCCCTGAGCAAGGCCCTTAACCCCAGCTGCTCTAGGGGCACTATCCAATGGCTGACCCTGTGCTCTGACTCCAAGCTTCTCTCCCTGTCTGTGTCTTATGGAGAGCAAGCTGGGGTATGTGAAAAGACAAATTCCTAATGCAAGGAATTGTATAGGGCTAATAAAGTGGTGTTATGTTAAATAAGGAGAAATATTTTAGCCTACAGATTCCACAATATACAGTACACAAATCAGAAATTCCTCAAATATATAAGACAGAAAGTTATCTTTTATAAAAAAGGTCAAAGACTTTCAGCCCTCAAATTACTTGAACAGAATCTGATCTCAAGGCTGACTTTCAAGGAGGTTACTCTCACAAGCCAGTTCTTGTTGTGAAGGAGATGAGTGATGATAATGGTGATGTTCCATATTTATCTCCTCCTTCTACCTCCCCATATGTCTATTCTGTGTTCTATTCCTAAGCAGAGTAGTTTAGTGAACTCACTAGGAATAGACTGGTCACTTTTTAATACTCATTATATAATATGATTAACTTAAACTACTAAAATGTGAAAATAATTAATCTAAATAAATTATTGAGATTCCTTGATTATCTGTACCTTTTGCCCTGATTGCTTGTGTCAAGGTCCAGTTTGACAATTGTTTAAATACAGGAAAACAATATTCTATTCATATTCTATTTCCCATAGAATAAGGCAATCAGTCTTGAACTGCAGGCAAGCTAAGCCACAAGCGATATTTTCTTCTGATTACTGCAAACTGCCTAAATAAAAGGATGTAGATATACTGTACATGTGCATATGACTAAAGGTAAATTGTACTGTGACAAATAAAAACAAATTACACCCAGATAACAGTGAAAAATAATTTTGGTGATAGTCCATAAAGAAGAAATCTTAAAACAAGAGGAATGAGTCAACATTTAAGATATAAAATATAATTTAATATACCAAACCATAAATTCCCCCAAACTATAAAAATAAAATAAATATACAGTATATTTGATTGCTTAGCTTTACTTAATAAAACATATGATAAAATAAATATGAAGATAATTATATTTGCAGAGGAAATTGACCATCTGAACATCTACTGGATTATCTGAATATAAAAAATCTAAACTGCACAGACTTATCCTTTTCTCTTTTTAAGGGGGAAAGGTGCAATATACCATGATGTGTTTCAACTCCTGCCATATCTATTGGACATGCTTATTTAAATGCAAGCAAAGAGGTACTTAATTAAAGTCAACAGTTAGTCAGGGTAACTGATGAAGGTCAAAGAATTGGAATAAGATAACATAACATTCCTGGAGAACTAAGCACCATAGAAAAGAAAGCAGTTTTAATTTGACATTGTTATCGTATAATGCCAAAGCATCCTTTTTTCTAGAACAGAGAATCTCTTAATGTTGTGAAAAGTGGTCCTCAGAGGTGTCAGCTACTGGACCCTACCCTTCTACTTGCTGTAACATGAAGAAGGTGTCAAATTAAAAGAAAAAGTAATTTCTAGATCTATTATTTTTCCCAGTTCTTAACCAATCAAAGTATTCTGGCTATGTGAAAAATAGTTCAGAAAGATATATAAAAATGGCAACAAAAATTATTATTCCAAAATGGAATAAGACATTGCTTTTTCACAACCTGTCATCATCATTGCAATTAATACGATTTGCAATAAATACGAGATTATTCTGTGGAAAATACACATCGACTTTATTTTCATTTGGATTTTTTTTATTTGTGTTGGCTAAGATTTAATAAATGATGACCAAATAAATCACTGAATGTTTTGTGTATAATGCAATTAATGACAGAGAAAGTGAATTTTTCTAACAAATGAAGAATATGTGTGGTACAATTTCTCTGGGATATTTATGGCTCATTATGGGTGCTATAATGAGTTTCAAGTGATCTGCAGTTTGTTTCAGCTGTTGCTGAAGCATCATGTTATGGCTATAAAATGGAAGGAACTGTCTGAAATATTTATCATTTGAACTGATGTTTTAAAAATCATCCAACATTTGCATAGCTTTCTTCCTATTAGCATGTTTCCTTAGGAAAATCCAATACTGTAGAATTAAACCACAACATTATTAATAGACAGCAGTAAAATAAATGATTGCTGACTTTCGCAAAAAGCTCTCAATAATCAGTGAAGATGATAAACCTGATCGAAATTAAACCAATGAAGTAATATTTAGTTTAGGATTTTAGTGAAAATGTCACTGCTCTGTGGCTTAAAGTTCATACCATCTATTGCATGATTCACTGGGGTGTATATTATAAGATATTCCTGACAGTCACCCAAGCATTAGTAACACTCTTGCCTGCTTAAGCTGCCCACATAAACTGGCACAGGCAAAACTCTTACTGGTCATATCCATCCCATGCTTAGTCACTTTACAGATATTGTCATGCTCGCATCCCACCAGATTCTCACATGGAAGTGCACTCGCGCTAATTACATTCGAGCCCCGAGCACTTCTGCCAAACGACACCGCTCCTGCCAATCAGCCAATGACGACACTCCATCGATTAGCTCACCTTCCTCTCACAATACTTAAACCCTATTCTCACATTTGTTTTAGAATTGTGTAAAACATAGGTTTTACTCCACTCTAAGTGTCTGAATTTGTGCTACATGTCAGTAGTACAGTGGTGTTCCAAATTCTAACAACATTATCCAAATTAAGAGGAGGTTGGATTAAAAAAAGTTTTGATTAAACCAATGCAGTGCAATAACACACAAAGAATGTACTGGGTTCTTTTAACTTGGGGAAAAGCAAAAATGAAGGTGGAACAGAAAAGACAACACAGATGAAACTTTTTACTTAGAAAAATAATGGTTAACAAAATGATTGTGCTTAGTTGCAAATATTAGTGATTATATGCAAGAAAATACAGCCCACTTATATTTTTTAGTGATTTACAACACATTTGCAATATATGATGTTATACAGATTTTCTGTATTTCTTCAAATAGAAGATTTTGTGATTTTTTTTTTTCTGTACAAAACACACAGTTCACTAGCTCATCATTAAAAATTAGACACGCCGGCAGAGTACTGCAAGTGTCTTCAAGTTCTGGTTTATAAAAAAATAGCAAATAAAACATACATTTGCAAGGACAGTTTGCTTGGTACTCATTTGTTCACCTGCAATCCCTTTATCATGGAATACTGTATATCATATTCACACTATGGCGCCTGACATTATATTTTACAATACTTCTATAAAAACTTCCTAAATTAAAGGAATTTTCCTCTGTTCTATAGTAAATGTGTCCTTTATCTTTTCACTCTCTCCCACACATATACACAGTCATAGTCAGCCAGCAGATTAAAAACAAAAGGATTAATTTAGGCTAGTTACCTATAGGGCAAGTGCATTCCATAAAATAAAAAAAAACATATGACCCAGCCTGATAGGAAAAACAACACAGGAATCACAAAGAGGTGACAAATACAACAAAAACTGAGAAAATATCATACATATGTGGGATAAAAGGACCTTTCTGCAAGCAAATGCTGTAATAGTCACTGATCTCTAATTAACACTAGGGTAACTGGCACATGGTAATTTAATATTTAGAGATTTATAATAAGTTGTATGGTATATATACTGTTCAGTACATATGTGTGGTGCTATTTGGTGTTCACAGACATCAGAGCTGCTTGCTTTAATAAAAAGGACTAATGAGTATGAGTGGTCTATAATTATACAGCATCTTGCCTCAGAAGCTGCTTAGACATGCTTAAACATGCAGTCCTTACTGTTTTGTTGTTTCTGCCATGTTCATAATTATACTGTATTACAGTATACAGGATGGAAAGATAGAAATATGTGTTATAGTCTTAAAATTAAAAAAGTATTATTCTAAAATATACTCAAACATGAAAAGATACATGCATGGGAGAGAAATATACGTGGGCATTTGGCTAATGAACACATCTTTCAGAACCTAGAAGATCACATAACACATGCTTGAAAACTGTGAAAGCAAGTTTCATTTCAATACTTCATTTAGAGTGATATTTTATTGCCATAAGTATTATATCTATTAACAATCCATCTCTCCTCCATTTCTCTCTCCTGTTCACATAACAGCAAACTAATACACAGAATGGCAATTGTGTTTGTTTAAGCCATGTATTTTTACAAACAGGTGCATAATCAATCAATGGTTCAATGAATGGACATTCAATTAAGTATGGAAGCTGAAGTAAAGGATCAACAATAACATGTAAAAACGTAATAATTTTTAATTATCTATCTATCCATTACCAGAAAGCCAGATGGATGGTTTGTATATCAGGACTATACCCTGAATGCATATCAGGGCACACACACACACAAGTCCACAGAGAATTTACAGACACCAAGCAAGTGTGTCTTTGGAAAGTGAGAGGATAGCAGAGCACCAAGAAAAAAAATAGAATGAAGGGAGAACATCCAGATTCCACCAACAAGGTGCAGTTAAATCTAGAATCCTAATTAACATGAATTATTAACATCCTAATTAATAGGATCTAGAATCCTGAACCCAGGAACATTGTTGGAACACAGTTTCTAATTGACACGAATTGCACCAATTGCCACACCACTGTACAGCACCATCCTAATATATACATAAACTGTACATATCGTCATACTAATTTAAAACTGTATATAAAACTTAGAAATAAGTAATCTAAATATACTTTTAGGTATGTACTTTAATCAAAACTACATCAAAATGTTATATCAAGCATGGACAAAAAATAAAGCAATTGCATATTTAATTTCTACAAACAATGTTTAATTACTGGACAAATAATATGACATAAACACTCAATGTCCATGCAAACAATGCCGCATTATAATAGTTTCTAAGCCAACAAGATTGTGTGAACGTCAAACTTGCTACTGTCATATTCATGTCATATGTCTTGCTTTATAACCTTTATGTTTAACCTTTATTTTGCATTATTTACTCTTTTTGGAGAGGCTGGTTCATCACTAGACACCCTGCAGTTCGCCTACTGGCCCAATGTTGGTGTGGAAGATGCAACCATTTACATGCTGCAAAGGGTGCCTTCAACACAATGCACCCCTTAATGCTAGGAAGGAAGCTGGAGGAGATGCAAGTGGGTGCCTCCATGATATCATGGTTCACCGACTATCTGGCAGGCAGACCACAGTTTGTGAGACTGCAGAACTGTGTCTGAACAGGTAGTGAGTAACACAGGGGCTCCTCAGGGGAAAGTTCCTTCTCCATTCCTCTTCACCCACTATACTTCAGCCTTTAAGAACAGCTAGAAGTCGTGCCACCTGCAGAAGTTCTCAGACGGCTCGGCAATTGTAGGATATATCGAGGGTGGGCAGGAGGAAGAGTACAGAGGATTGATTAACAGCTTTGTGGAGTGGTGTGGGGAGAACCACCTGCAAATTAACGTGGCAAAGACGAAGGAGTTGATGATAGACTTCAGGAGGAAAAAGGTCCAACCTACAGATGCAGCCATTCAAAGTGCGCGGCACAGACACGTACCGGAGGTAATTGGCTAAGGCCTCGCGCATCGTGACATGCGATGACGCAAAATACTGCGGTACGTGATTGGTTGACGGACAGGGGCACTCGTGGTGTGTTGGTCTGTCGTAGAAAGATTTAAATGTCTTTACTGTGCCCGTTTTAGTATTGAATATTTATATGGAATTTTACCACTGAAGGGAAATCTTAGTAGCTGAGCATAAACAGAATAGGAGCATACTGTAACGTGTGTGAAGGCCATAAACGATATTAATTTTGGAACATAAACATACAGTATACAGAAAACATACACACCAGTATTCCATTTCTCCCTAAACATTTTAAGCATCGAACTCTTTAACTTTGACTTTTTTTTTAACAAACATTTCTTTGAAAAAATAAAACGTTTCCCTGGGTAAGAGATTAAATAAAACTTCACTCGCACCAAACAAATTTATATTTCTAAATATCACAACATGATCGAATTTAAGTCATTTTAATAACAATGAATAGTCACCTATGCGTTACAATATAAACATTTATATTGATTTAAATCGCGTTTAAATCGCCTTTATTTAAAACCCATAAATAAAGCTGATACTGTTTAGACTTTTAATTATTTAAAACTGTATTACACCAGCACAATGCACAATGCAACGTAAATCGCTATCTTTGTCTTCTGCGTAATAATGTTCACCTCTCTGTCCAGCAAATTAACAATAGTAATAATAATGAACTTTATTGTATATGGCACCTTTAAAGGTGGCTCCTCAAAGCGCTTTACAGGATAAAAACAATAACAACAATATTGTTAGGCTGGGCAAACGATTTTTTTTTTTTAAAGAAATACAAAATGAGATATAATGATGTGTTCCGGCTTAGACATTAACTTAGACATTAACGAAGAGCATAACACGGGGGCGACGTAGCGGTCGGCTCTGGCTTTCCCATCTATACCGATGCACTGCAAGTACAACCCCCCTCTCTACGGGAGTGCTGGCTGTGACGAATTAAACCGGTTTCACAGGTATTTTCAAAGTAGAAGGGGGCGAGATTTCCAGCGAAAGACACCTCCCCCCCTCCAAAACCCAGTAAGTACAGTACTTACTAGTTAAGAAAGCTAGGCTCCTCAATGAAATCGCTTTAACATGCTAATGCATTGGTGTAACAGTCCGGGCGTGGCAAGCTTCTAATGTCTCCCGACTACGGCGAAAGGAACCCTTCTTTCATTGGAAGACAATGAACATATTCTAGCCCTAAATGAATTAATAGCAAACATGGTTTACATAAAATACATTTTTCCAAGAAAGTTTAGCCTTTGTCACTAATGAAACCACTAAATAAAGACATAAATATTGAAATCTTAAGATTTTTAAAATAAATGACTTTGCTAAAATTTATTTAAAAATAAAAACGATTACAAACGCCAACAGAGAGAGAGAGTGCTTACTTTGTCAGCACCCAGACAAAAATACAATGCTTTTATTCATTCTTAATCAGATGGTGAGAGTGAAGGGGGAGGAAAAAGAAGTGAAAGAGGGCGAAGCTTAATTGACTAGAACAGGGGATGTTGGTTTTGCATAAGGGGCGGGGCTATGGAAATGAGGTCTATTTGGGAATGTTGAGTTACATGTTCTGGCTGTTTGTTAATTATCGTTGTTGAGTATGGAGTGTTGAGGTATTGATTTTGTGTAATGCTTTATGTTGAAAATTGAGATGGATTTTGTTTATGATAAAGAGGATACACTGGGATGGGAGGAGGGTTTGGATTTGCATAAGGGGCGGGATTATGATAATTGAAAGAATTTGAGAGAGTTTGCGGGCTGTTTTTGGTTTGTATTTCGAATAATTTGTACAAGATATTGAGATTTGTTGATAATTGGAGGACGGTTTTGCTTTAATGGTTTGATATATTTGATTTTGTATTGTGGTTGTTATCTATGTTTTTGGTTGGTATTATGTTTATATGATTGTTTTTGTTGGTTGGTCGTTATTATGGTTATTATGTTTATTGTGTCATTTATGATTATTGGATGTAATAATCAAAAGAGAGAGAGAGAGCGAGCGAGCGCCTTCTTTTTACTTTTGTAGCCAAAGGGCCTTGCAGATCAGATTCCCTTCCCCCTACGGAAAGAGAGACACGTGTTTTCACAGTTTAGAAGTCGCTATTCAGACGCAGGCGAGCAGCCCCTAGATAAAACATCAACTTTATTTAAACTCCAACGAAAGTATTAATGGTTTTTAATTACCGTACTCTTATGGAACATGCCACAGCCATCTGCATTGAACGATTAAAAATAAAAACGATTACGATTGGCACTCCTGTAGCTTTTCCACGAAACCTCCTTTGTCACGCAACTTCCAACAGAGCTGTTCAACCGTTTTTTATCGGGCACCTCTTATGTCAGGCGTAAGCAATAAATATACAGTATTTAGCTGAAAAGCTGTACAACGCAAGACATTTCGTTACTCTAGGAGGTTTCGTGAAAAAGCACATTGTGCTGCTGTAATAGTTTAAAAAAAAGTCTAAACAGTATCAGCTTATTTATGGGTTGTAATTTTAAAAAAAAGTCCAAAACCGCACTCAAAATGCAATTTAGCGCTTTCTGGCAAGAGGAGACCCCCAAATTAATAATGTAACATGCTACTGTTTCTGCATGAACATAGTTACTGTATACTGTTATTTCTTTAGATACGCGATTCCATGTTATTTTTTAAATCCCTGGCGGGACAGGGAGTCCATAAGAATCGAGTAATGGGTTTCATTGCGCTTTGACAGATCGTCTTTAAATCAATTGTTGATTTAAAGGTTGACAGTAAATGTTTATATTGTAACGCATACTGTACAGCCTCTATTTCTCTATAAAAATCTAAAAGATCGTTTGCGCAGCCTAAGAGGGGGGCGAATGCGCTACAATAGATTAGCATACTGTAGAGGAAAACAGTATAGGCATCGTTGATATGAGGACTTTTGAAACCAAATTTCCCAAATTTAATATGTGCTTTTCTATATTTATTGTCAATTGATTGTCCATAATATTGCTATTCTAAGCAAGGAGCGCTTCACCCCGCCTGCTGTGGGAAGAGTTGGCTTATTCCTTCCCTGCCTCACCGAGGGCAGACCCTGCCAGGCCCTCGTCGACACCGGTTCGACCATCACCCTGCTGCGGCCTGGTGTCCTGCCGGGCAATGAGGCAGCCGGACCCCCAGGGCGCTCACCGTGCACTTTGGGGCTGCGAGGGTGAAACACCCCTTCTACCTTGCCCCAGTCCGTGTGGACTGTATCCTGGGATTGGACTGGTTGCAGCAGGTGGGTGGTTGCCTTGACTTGGGCGTGAGGGACGGGGTGCTGCGCCGGGGGTGGCGGGTACCCTCCAGCAGCGAGGTCAGGTGGCAGTTTGTGGTGTTGAGGTCACTCTGTGGGGCAGTTCTCCAAGCGGTGCACGGCCAGCCAGAGGCTGCCAAGCAGTGACCTCGCCGCTGGAGAGCACCTGCCACCCCCGGCGCAGCACCCTGTCCCTCACCTCCAAGGCCTCCCACAGTGCATAGAGTGCCTTACAGACTCCGGGTAGGGGCAAGCTTATCTCACCATACTGGGAGTCAGCTCTGGCACGCTCGCCCCGACACCTGTGGCTCTGGCAGGCCCAGGCGACGCCCGCTGCTGCCACCTCCGCTTCCCACTCCGGTCATCCCACACACCCCGGACACCTCCCACCCCGCCCACCGCGAAACTGATTCGTTCCCCCTGCCCCACCAACTCTCGCCGGCCCAAGTCAAGGCAACCACCCACCTGCTGCAACCAGTCCAACCCCAGGATACAGTCCTCACGGACTGGGGCAAGGTACTGTAGAAGGGGTGTTTCACCCTCGCGGCCCCAAAGTGCACGGTGAGCGCCCTGGGGGTCCAGCTGCCTTGGTGCCCGGCAGGATACCAGGCCGCAGCAGGGTGATGGTCGAACCAGTGACCGGTGTCGACGAGGTGCCTGGCAGGGTCTGCCCTCGATGAGGCAGGGAAGAAATAAGCCCTGGCTGTGGCCAACCCTTCCCACAGCAGCAGGCGGGGTGAAGCGCTCCTTCTGGCTTTCCGGAGTGGGGGTAGAGTCGCTCAAGGGCGGCCTTCCCCTCTTTAGGCCACCCCGCTCCTGTTTCCCGATGGCCTCCGGAGTCCCCGGGGCTCCAGCACCCGGTACTCCCGTGCGGTGTGTCCCCTTTCCCCACAGCGGTGGCAGATGACCAGCCGTCGTCGCTCCCCCAGCATCGCCGCGCTGGGCGTCTCCTCCTCCCCATCTGATTCCCCGTGCGCCCCTCCGTTGGTGCCCACCGGTCTCCTCGAATACGGCATCAGCCTGCTCAGCCAGAGCCAGGGCCTGCTCCAAGGCGACCGGCGCAGCCAGCATCACGTGGCACTGCACCTCAGTCGGCACCAGGGCCCAGAGGAACGCCTGGAGCGCTATCTCCCGGTGGGCCTCCTCCGGGAGAGTAGGGTAACCATTGCGGGCTAAGTAGGCCATGTCTGCAGCTGTTACCTTCACTGATACCTGGATACCTCTTTATTTAGAACTCACTCTTCCCCCTGCCTGTCTGGCTTCTTTTAATCCTTCTGTGCCCGGATTGCAGCGGGTAAGATATTTTTCCAAGAAAAAAAGAAAAATTAAAAAAAGAGAAATTTCACCAGAGCCCCTTCTCGTGTCTGATTTTTAGTTTAGAAGGATTCAAGCAGGATTTTGGATGAAAGGCAGCGACCTTAATCAAGCCCAAATCATAATTGAACCCATTCAGAGCCTACATTACATTTTAGTGTTTCATTCTGAGAAGAAAACCCTCACAGCTGAAGAAGGCTTGCGTTTTCTCCTCTTTTAAACATGTGTACAATGCTGTAATACAATTTAAAATAATTAAAAGTTTAAACACAAGTATCGAGTGGTATTAAATAAATACAGCTTTTTAGTATAGATTACACTGCTAATCTATTCTAAAATGTATTTTAAAAATAAAAACGATTACAATCTAATCTTTCCACGTTTGATCCCAAAATCCCAAAAAAATAAATCTAAACGGGGAGAAAGCTATGCTGAAAGTTTATTAATATACTTAGAAGACAAAGATAACAATTTATGTTGCATTTGTCTGATTGTGAATCAAAAAATACATTTAATTAACTGCTCTCAGTAACAGCTGACAATCCTCCATACACTCAAGTGAAAAATTAGTAATAGCCAATGTAAACGTCGTATTTACAATTTGTTGATAATAGAAATGTTAAGTTCTCTAAAGCTTTGTGATAGTTTACCCAGTTTACCCATTGTTATTAAAAATGACTTGGATTCGAACATGTTGTGATATTTAGAAATATAAAAGTCAATTAATTGTCCATTTCTATATTTATGTCTTTATTTAGTGGTTTCATTAGTGACAAAGGCTAAACTTTCTTGGAAAAATGTCTTTGCTGTCTTGCTGATAGGTTAAGCTTTCAAAACTCAGCCCCAAAGTCATGTGACTGATTTTTCGCCTTGTTTCGTTGGTTAAACGCAATGATCACAAGCACCACCATGGTAACTGGGATGTGTAGTTTTTAATTCAGTTTGAATTATAACTGTACAGATGCAGCCATTCAAAGTGCGCGGTACAGACACCGCGGTACAGATACCGCAGGTATGATGACACGGGATACCGCGGTGCGTGATTGGTTGACCGACAGGGGCACTCGTGGTCCGTTGGTCTGTCGTAGAAAGACTTACTGTAAACGTCTTTACTGTGCCCGTTGTAGATATTGAATTTTACCACTGAAGGGAAATCTTAGTAGCTGAGCATAAAAAGAATAGGAGCATACTGTAACGCGTGTGAAGGCCATAAACGATATTAATTTTGGAACGTAAACATACAGTATATAGCTGGTCTTGGTACTTTAAAGAAAAAAATACACAACGGTATTCCATTTCTCCCTAAACATTGTAAGCTTCGAAGTCTTTAACTAACGTGATCCTGGAGTCAACAAGCATACTTTTAGATTTTGATTAAAAGGGAATATAATATGGAATCGCGTATCTCAAGAATTTAATAACGGTATGATTATATCCGTGTACTGCGGCAGGGCTGTGTAGGGCTGTTTCGACTGCCTGATCATGCGAGCTCTCTTGTAGCCTACTGGTCTAGGTGCGTGACTACCAACTGGCAGGTTGTGTGTTCGAATCCAGCTGGTGCTGGACTTTTATTTTAACAAACATTTCTTCGAAAAAATAGGCAAGCGATATTATGGACAATCAGTTGACTTTTATATTTCAAAATATCGCAACATGATCGATATTTGCGATATTTTGAACATATCTTCCCTTCTGACAGCGGTTCCTGCTTCTATTGTGTGTGTGTGTGCAACAGTAAATTTTTATAGAGAAATGGAGGCTGGACAGTATGCGTTACAATATAAACATTTATATTGATTTAAATCGTGTTCTGATTTAAATCGCAAACGCGTGTTTAATTATGTGTTTTTAATCATAATCAGGCTAATGCATTTCTACATTTTCTGTATGAACCAGCTTAGAGGTTCATACAGAAAGACAGCTTGTGTTTAAATTGAGTGTAAGGTAATTTATGCTTCTAAAGTCATGGTCAGTATTATTGTACTGTGCTGTACTGTGTCACATTATTTTATAGCGTTTTTATTGCGTTATTAAATCCGGTGGCGCTGTGTTAGTTTCCTGACTCACATTATTTAAACTACCACACTGATCATTCATCTCTAAATAAAATTTATTTTATATAGCGTTTTAAGCGATTAGGTAATTAGATTGCTCATAAACCTAATCGCTTTTTCTACATAAACACAGCGTGATTGCTCTCTGAAAATGCTTTTCCTTTATTTTTAAAGTAGGCTCAGATTTCAACTATAGATCGTATTATTATAAACTTTCTTGGAAAAATGTATTTTATGTAAACCATGTTTGCTATTAATTCATTTAGGGCTAAAATACGTTCATTGTCTTCCAATCGAGTCGAGTTGACATTGGAAGCCTGCCACACCCGGACTGTTAAACCAACGCATTAGCACGTCAAAGCCCATTGAGCCAGTATTGGCTTTAGTATCCCCCCCTTCTCCCCTCAATTCAATTCAATTCAAGGTGTTTTATTTGCATGACAGATGGGTACAAGCAGTGTTGGGTATGTATATTGTAACGCTTACAGCAGACAGGCACTGTGTAGGAGCCGACGCACCAGAGCAGCGCCTGCATTTATAACTTAGTTTTTAAAATTAGTCAAGCAATACGAAGCATCTCCTTTTACTTAGTGCCTGAGCATACTGCAACGCATGTGAAGCCCATAAACGATATTAATTTTGGAACTTAAACATACAGTATATGGCTGGTCTCGGTACTTTAAAGAAAACATACACACCAGTATTCCATTTCTCCCTAAACATTTTAAGCATCGAAGTCTTTAACTAACGCGATACCGGAGTCAACAAGCATACTTTTAGAATTTGATTAAAAGGGAATATAATATGGAATCGCGTATCTCCAGAATTTAAAGACCAGACAATCGCAAACTCGTTTTCAATAAAATTATTTTATTCATTCAGCAGTTTGTGAGAGGGACATCCAGCAGGGAGAGACACACACACCGGTTTTCATTGACAACATTGTTTTTTTTTCAATTCCTCTTGTCTAACAGGAATGTTTTGTTTGTAGACAGACTGTTAGACAAGAGGAAAAGACCGCCTCCTCCTACGAAGCATTTCGTTGATCCGATCACAAATTATTTTCCAGTCGTACGCAGCAAGGGTTGAGAATCTCCGATTCACCATCATACTAATGGTTTCCCGGAGATTGCAAGGCAAGGCACTTTTGCCTCTGGACCCATCGAAATTTACAGACGTGGTCCACCCCCAGTAAATTTCAAAAGTCACAAGATTTCGAAACACGAGGGCGGCGTAGCGGTCGGCTCTTGCTTTCCCGTCTATGCCGATGCACTGCAAGTACAACCCCCCCTCCATCTCCTGGGTGATGGGTAGCAGTTGGACATCTGGGAGAATTATTCGTCCCACTGGCATCTGTGAATTCCGCTGTGCTTCCTGGGGGGAGATAGCCGGCGGGGACAGCATCAACAGAGTCCTGCGCGGTGGTGAACTGAGAGGCCGGGATGGAGTTTTTTAATTTGTTAGACAAATTTCCTCTTGTCTAACAGTCTGTCCACAAACAAAACATTCCTGTTAGACAAGAGGAATTGAAAAAAAAACAATGTTGTCAATGAAAACCGGTGTGTGTGTCTCTCCCTGCTGGATGTCCCTCTCACAAACTGCTGAATGAATAAAATAATTTTATTGAAAACGAGTTTGCGATTGTCTGGTCTTTAAATTCTGGAGATACGCGATTCCATATTATATTCCCTTTTAATCAAATTCTAAAAGTATGCTTGTTGACTCCGGTATCGCGTTAAAGACTTCGATGCTTAAAATGTTTAGGGAGAAATAATTTAATTTTGAATGCCACTGAGACATCAGGTACTACTGTTGTATTTATGAAAAAGAAACAAAACAAAAAACATACTAACAACTGTGCCATCCTACTCCTTAGTTAATACATTTTATTATTCATAAACAGTTAACATTGTTAGCAAAATATTTTGAATTATATTTAACCCTATTTTTTCTTTAGTTTTGTATTTAACTTATTATATGATAGTCAGACTTAATGTATATTTGAACAATGAAAATATATTTTTACAAGATTTTACATTAAGCACTTAAAATTAATATGGTTAATAATAGTAAACTGTAACATGCTGTAACAAGATCGGTTAAACTGCGAAGAAAATGCTTTCAGAGAAAATGTTTCAGGTGTGAAGAACATAGATCTCCAATGCAATTTCAACCAAACCTGTTCCCACACACCCTGCCCCCACTACCATTAGAATATACACAAACATTTTAGCGTTTCATTCTGAGCAGAAGACCCTCACACCTGAAGAGTGCTGGCTGTGACGAATTAAACCGTTTTTTCCGGTTTCAATCACAGACCATGTGACATGGGACTCAGTAAACTAACAGCGCCACTGGATTTGATAATACCTAACCAAAATCCGCAATATGGAAACAGAACCTGTGTGATTGTTGATAGATGATGTACTCGTAACATTTTTTCAAGACGAACTACAACATTTAAAAAATGACTTGTATGTACTTGATATCTCTAATCAATCCATGGCTCCCAGCACAAAACGAAAGTAAAACGCATACCGTTTCGCGCTTCTTATTAGTTGCTCAAATGTAATTTGACCGTATGAAATGCATAATATAAACCTAGAAACATATACGTGAGCAGTACTTAAGCACTGTAGTATCGGTGTTAAGACATACCTCTCAAATACTGTAAATCAAGTTAAAAATATCTCAAGACCGATTCTGGTCGTAATGAAACCATGTTTCGTGTATGTTTTCTTTTTCATCTTGAAATAACTCATTTCTAAATACCTTTTTCACTGTTAACATCTTGCAGCAACTTTGCGACAAAATATACACTCTGACAGTTCATCCTGCTACCAACATTAAATAAAACAAATCTTAAGATTTCTATATTTATGTCTTTATTTAGTGGTTTCATTAGTGACAAAGGCTAAACTTTCTTGGAAAAATGTATTTTATGTGTTGCAGAAAAAACTGACTTGCTTTAACAAAATATGTTTACAAATCCTTTCACCTGGCATTTTCGTAGTTAGAAATTATGGAACGCTCTGTTAAAAGCAAGGGAGTTTTTATGTCCGTTGCAGTTCTTTTGCAACATGAATATAATTATATCGTTATTAATTTCTTGAGATACGCGATTCCATATTATATTCCCTTTTAATCAAATTCTAAAAGTATGCTTGTTGACTCCGGTATCACGTTAGTTAAAGACTTCGAAGCTTACAATGTTTAGGGAGAAATGGAATACTGGTGTGTATTTTTTTCTTTAAAGTACCGAGACCAGCCATATACTGTATGTTTATGTTAAGATTTCCCTTCAGTGGTAAAATTAGATATGAATATTCAATACTTAAACGGGCACAGTTAAGACATTAAATATACATATACATATTGTATACAGTACAGTTTGCATACGGTAATATGTTTATGTTACGTGATTAAAAAATAAATAAATAAAACTGGAAGGTCCAGCACCAGCTGGATTTGAACACACAACCTGCCAGTTGGTAGTCACGCACCTAGACCAGTAGGCTACAAGACAGCTCGCATGAACAAGCAGGCGAAACAGCCCTACACAGCCCTGCCGCAGTACACGGATATAATCATACCGTTATTAATTTCTTGAGATACGCGATTCCATATTATATTCCCTTTTAATCAAATTCTAAAAGTATGCTTGTTGACTCCGGTATTACGTTAGTTAAAGACTTCGAAGCTTACAATGTTTAGGGAGAAATGGAATACCGGTGTGTATTTTTCCTTGTGATATTTTAAGCTCTAGTTGAATGATAGGTGTCGCATTTTAAATCATTTTCGTAGCTAGAAATTATGAAACGCCCTGTTAAAAGCAAGGAAGTTTTTATGCCCGTTGAAGTAAAACAAAATGCCTGACAAAGTATGGCTTGGACAGATTCCAAGTGCTTGTACAAATGTGCTAAAGAAATTATACTTTGAGTATACAGCTTGTCCAAAGTCATCCATTATTAATACTATTAGTAATATCTTCAGTAAAGGCTTTGATATTTCTGATAAAGGTAGGTTGTGTACTTTTGTCCAACTGAGCAATCTTGCTTTCATAAAATATACCAACATTTTAATGACTGATGATTAACATGCTGTAATACACAGTTCAAAATTAAAGGCTAAAATGCTGTACATGAGAGGTTAAGCTCCCCCTGGCGGTTTTACAAGGCGACGCCGGATAGTTAACCACGTGACACCACGTTAACTGCGTCATACCGCGTGATACTGCGACACGCCCACCGGGGTATGCCGCGAAATACCTCACGCATTTTGAATGGTTGCATCTGTACGTACTGTCTTCATATTTGGCCAGGGCTTTAAAGAGAGGGCGCACCAAAAATATTCGGTGCCATCATCTCCGCTTTAAAGGTACCCCCGTGCTGGAAGAATTTCACCTCGGAACGTTTGCCCAGTGTACATATAGGCACATCCCGGAATTTTGACTTCACTGTGTAATGAAGAAATTTTAAAGACTACTTAGCTTGGATAAAAAAGCTTTGTTGATCTCTTGAGGATCCTTGTGATACTTTGAGCTCTCGTTGAATGATAAAAGTGTCGCAGTTTAAATAATTTTCGTTGTTAGAAATTATGAAACGCTCTGTTAAAAGCAAGGGAGTTTTTATATCTGTTATAGTAAAAGAAAATGCCTGACGAACTAGGGATTGAACAGATTTTCAGTGCTTGTACAATCGATGGAAATGTTCAAATAAATGTGCTAAAGAAATAAACAAAAAAGTTATTCCTTTATCATATTGGCTAGCTAATGTCCCATCCTTGTTAGTTAGATCAACGGAATGCTGTGGTGGGTGTTACTTTTTGTTGATGAAAAAATAAAGTCGTTACAAATAGTGTGGACCAGCGTAATACTTTGAGTTTTACTGGTGGAGCTCATACAGCTGTGTCTGGATATCTTGGTCAAATATTCGGCTAGTGTGTATTGTCTGTTTGGGGTTCTGTAGCATTCCACACGGCTGGGCAGCTTGTTCCCCCTCCCGCTGTTTACGTTGCATTGTGCATTGTGCTGCTGTAATACAGTTTAAAATAATTAAAAGTCTAAACAGTATCAGCTTATGTATGGGTTGTAATTTAAAAAAAGTCAAAAACCGCACTCAAATGCAAATGCAATTTAGCGCTTTCTGGCAAGAGGAGACATAAAATGTTATGTACTTGTTCATCTGTCAAATTAATAATGTAACATGCTACTGTTTGTGCATGAACATAGTTACTGTATTGTAACGCAACGGGGGCTCAGGCGGGCGCCCTTGCCGCATCAGGTCGGCCCCACACTGTCCGGGGCTCGAACCCGGGACTTCCGCGTCTCTCTGCAGCGACCTAGCCCCGTGAGCTAAAGAGAGATCTCTCCACAGCCCAGTAGCTGTGGTCCTGCTATCACAGGGAAGGGCGGTGACGTCACCTGCTCTGGTACGCCGGCTCTTACACAGTACCTGTCGGCCGTAAGCGTTACACTCTCCCCCGCTTAAATCGCCGTCCCCGGCGAAGGGCTATCCCATCCCACTTCTGACACCAATGTAACGCAACGGGGGCTCCGGCGGGCGCCCTTGCCGCATCTGGTCGGCCCCATCCCGACTGAGGCTCGAACCCGGGACTTCCGCGTCTCTCTGCAGCGACCTAGCCCCGTGGGCTGTAGAGAGATCTCTCTTTAGCTCACGGGGCTAGGTCGCTGCAGAGAGACGCGGAACTCCCGGGTTCGAGCCCCGGACGGTGTGGGGCCGACCTGATGCGGCAAGGGCGCCCGCCTGAGCCCCGTTGCGTTACAGTATACTGTTGTAGCGGCAATGCTTGTTAATAAGACAGAATTAAGTGTTGGTGTGCTTTCCCAAATGAGGCCCCATCTCTCTCTTCATCTCTGTGGTGCAGCCACAGAGAAGCTATTCATGCAGGCTGATTTAAAGATGTTTTCTTTTGATAAGGGACAGCTCCCAAATGGGGATGCACTTAGCTAAGCCTGGCTATCATGATCAATGGTCATCCATTGGTGCCTAAAGGTCTGCAAGATTCCAAGGGAGAGCCTCATCCAAGTGGTTTACAACCCCAAGGTCAGAGGGCATGGTTACTCACATCAGCCAATCAGGAACTGGTAGTGCCGAGTAACCCACATGGGTCTCTGATGCCCAAGAAACTTTCAGCCAATGAACGAGCTGAAGTTCCTCCAGGTAAAAACAGGCAACACAGAGAGCCTGAGGAGACTATTCTAAAGGAGTATTCTGAAAGAAAATTCGGAGGAGAATTCCAGGGGTGCGAAACAATTCCAGGGCAGGACGGCCCAGGAGCAGAAAGGCTCCCAAGGGCAGGACATTCTCGCAGCGTGCCTCCTGACCATCCTGAGACTCAGCCCGGACAACCACGGAACGGCCAGTGTGTCCGAGTGCCAGAACTTTCCTCTGTTCTAAGAGTCTAGAGCGGAGGTTGCCAGTGAGTAACCAGAGGATCCACCCGAGGTTAGCATCAGCAGCAAGCCTCGTGAACAGGTTGGAACTGTGGACAGCTGAATCAGTATTCAGAACTAGCGCTTCATCAGGAACGAACAGGTCCTCTTCCTGACTTGCTGGGACCCACAGTCATCTTTTCTCCTGTGCACAACTGTGCTAGTTTCAGCCAAAACTAACTAGCCGGTCTTCAGAGAGCATCAGCAGCGCACCGTCGCAAGATGCACAGCACAGCCTGGCACGGAGCCAGAGAGCGCGGATTGGACAGCAACAAACCTGCAACTGTTTCTTTGTGCCTGCAGGAGATCTGAATCCCCAGAGATTGGATGAGTATTCAACTTCACAGCATTACAGCTCGAGAATTCAATTGTTATCCCAACCAGTTGATATCAATTTAATTCCTAAGAGTTATGTACTTGTTTTGAGTATCTAATGTAGAAGTTATAACCAAGTTCATTTACGAAACGGTCTAAATGAATGATATACTGAACGTATGTCCTCTTGATATGTGTAACTCTTCGTAACTGACTGAATATATACCTTTTGTATTCTGAGAACCCTCACGATAAGATCTGTTAGGTTTATATGCACATTCTATGTATTAATAAATGTATCCTCGTGTATTAGTACCTGTGTGTGTGCGTTGTTTGAGTTATATCGCAAATTATATCGTTATTCATTTCTTTAGATACGCGATTCCACATTATATTCCCTATTAATCAAATTCTAAAAGTATGCTTGTTGACTCCGGTATCGAGCGTATTCGCAGAAAAGCTTAAAACTACCACTTTTTATACACATGTTATTTCACGTTAGTTAAAGACTGCGATGCTTAAAATGTTTAGGGAGAAATGGAATACTGGTGTGTATTTTTTCTTTAAAGTACCGAGACCAGCCATATACAGTTTACATATTGTTCATGGATTACACACATGTTATGGTAAAATACCATATAAATATTCAATACTTAAACGGGCACAGTAAAGACATTAAATATACATATACAGATGCAGCCATTCAAAATGCGTGCGTTATTTTGCGGCATACCCCGGTGGGCGTGTCGCGGTATCACGCAGTGTCACACGGTGTCACGCAGTGTCACGTGGTTAATCGCGCGTCATTTGACGCTCTGCCAGAAACTATCCGGCGTCACCTTGTAAAACCGCCAGGGGGAGCTTAACCTCTCATGTACAGCATTTGAGCCTTTAATTTTGAACAGTGTATTACAGCATGTTAATCTTCAGTCATTAAAATGTTGGTATATTTAATGAAAGCAAGATTGCTCAGTTGGACAAAAGTACACAACCTACCTTTATCAGAAATATTTATGCATCAAAGCCTTTACCGAAGATATTACTAATAGTATTAATAATGCATGGCTTTGGACAAGCTGTATACTCAAAGTATAATTTCTTTAGCACATTTGTACAAGCACTTGGAATCTGTCCAAGCCATACTTTGTCAGGCATTTTGTTTTACTTCAACGGGCATAAAAACTCCCTTGCTTTTAACAGGGCGTTTCATAATTTCTAACTACGAAAATGATTTAAAATCCGACACTTATCATTCAACTAGAGCTCAAAATACCACAAGGATCCTCAAGAGCACAGCAAAGACTATATTAAAAGATACTTGTATGAGATACATGAGAATCCAGGCTTTTTTTTATCAATGCTTTCTTTTCCGTATACCAGATTTCATGTTACCACTTCAGAAGGGTGTCAGGGCTGTAGGGCTGTTTCGCCTCCCTGTTCATGCGAGTTGTCCTGTAGCCTACTGGTCTACGTGCCTGGCTAACAACTCGCGGGTTGTGTGTTCAAATCCCGCTGGTGCTGGACTTTTCTTTTAACAAACATTTCTTCGAAAAAATAGAATAGCGATATCATGGACAATCAATTGACTTTTATATTTCAAAATATCGCAACATGATCGATTCTAAGTCATTTTTTATAACAATGAATAGTCACCTTCTTCCCTTCTGACAACGGTCCCTGCTTCTGCTTCCTTCTTCTATTGTGTGTGTGTGTGCGTAACAGAGTAAATTTTTATAGAAGAAATGGAGGCTGGACAGGATGCGTTACAATATAAACAGTTATATTGATTTAAATCGTGTTCTGATTTAAATCGCAAACGCGTGTTTAATTATATGTGTTTTTTTAGTCATAATCAGGCTAATGCAACATAAGTTGATACAGTATCTTTGTCTTCTAAGTATCTTAATAAACATTCAGCATAGCTTTCTACTAGTTTAGATTTATATTTCTTGGGATTTAGGGATCAAACGTGGAAGGATTAGATTGTAATACGTTTTAGAAAAGTGTAATCTACAGTATACCTGCCCAGACTGTACGCCTTCCTAAACTAGTGTCCTGCCCTTCCCCGCGCACCCCAGCCGGGCGGTCTTCGACCTGTGCCCGGGACGAATGTATATTTTGATATTTACACCCGGCGCGGCACCGAGGGAGCGTCTGCATTTATAACCTAGTTTTTAAAATTAGTCAAGCAATATGAAGCATCTCCTTTAACTTTTAAGTCCCTTAAATACATTGAGCACAGCTTTCTCACCACTTAAGATTACTTTTTTGGTATCATCCTTACACAAAGCAGAAACTTTCCGATGACATACGGTACAAGTGGAAAGATTACAGATTTTAATCGTCTTTAATTTTGTTACGTTATACGTTTTAGGAACGTTTCATCTAAACAAACACCACAAAACTATTCTCGATTGTATTTCTGAATGTTATGTTACACCTACAGTAGTTCACTGCTTTAAATATATCGAATTAAGAATGTTAGGTGTAGCACTTTAGATCTTTTTTTCTGAACCAGTGAAAATCTGATCATGTTCCTCTATAACAATAATAAAAAACTTTATTTTACATATCACCTTTAAAAGTGGCATCTCAAAGCAATACAGTAGATCGAAAAACAGTTAAAAGGGACCAAAGTAAATACCAGACAAACGCAAACGCGTTTTTAATAAAATGCTTTTATTCATTCAGCAGGGAGTGAGAGGGACATCCAGCAGAGAGAGACACACACACCGGTTTCCATTGACAAAATTGTTTTTTTTTCAATTCCTCTTGTCTAACAGGAATGTTTTGTTTGTGGACAGACTGTTAGACTAGAGGAAAAGAGCGCCTCCTTGTACGAAGCATTTCGTTGATCCGATCACGAATTCTTTTCCAGTCGCACGAAGTAAGAGTTGAGAATCTCCGATTCACCATGCGACTAATGGTTTCCCGGAGATTGCAAGGCAAGGCACTTTTGCCTCTGGACCCATCGAAATTTACAGACGTTGTCCACCCCCAGTAAATTTCAAAAGTCACAAGATTTCGAAACACGAGGGCGGCGTAGCGGTCGGCTCTTGCTTTCCCGTCTATGCCAATGCACTGCAAGTACAACCCCCCCTCCATCTCCTGAGTGATGGGTAGCAGTTGGATATCTGGGAGAATTATTCGTCCCACTGGCGTCTGTGAATTCCGCTCTGTGAACGGTGCTTCCTGGGGGGAGATAGACAGCGGGGACAGCATCAACAAATTCCTGCGCGGTGGTGAGTGGAGAGGCCGGGATGGAGTGTCCTGAGGCGGTGTGTGCTCTGTGGGGGGCAGAGCTTCTGCCAGGCATTGCAACCTGCGCGGCGGGGAGAGGCACTTATCAGGAGACAGCTGCTCAACTGTTTGACTGCCGGAACATACTGTCTCCTTCCTCTGCATTTTTAGGAGTGCCTCTAGCCTCCCAATCCTCCCCAGTAATGCATCGTACTGCTCCCGCTGCTGCCGAAATGTCTCCACACAGATGCTGCTTCTACATGTTGGCACCCTGGCCAGTGGCCGAGAGCAGAGACCCACGGCCTGTGGCAAAATAAAATTAATGTAAGAAATAGTCACACAGTAGTATTCATCAGTCGCGGAACAGACGTCAAAACAAACTTTTCTTTTTTTCCGTCTTACCGCTTTCTTTTTTACTGTCCTGGTGGTAGATTTCGAAGATCGTTTCGCCCGTGCGGTGTTTTCTTGAAGAACAGGCTACCAAGAAATAATTATAATTGAATTTAAAATTCAAAACGGCAATAATACCTTGTAATATGCGCTGTAATCGCGTATTTCAGATGAAGTCTGCTGTATTTGCTTACCCTTCGCTCTTTGGAAGCTGGGGCGGCAGAAGCACCCCGTCTCTTCCCGTAAAAGGTCTTGGTCTCCATACTGTACTGTGGTCGCTGTAGTGCAGGATCGCAGTTTTTTTTGTGATGGGAGCTCACCCAATCCCTTGGTGTATTTATGCTATATTCACGTGTACGGCTAGAATGTTCATTGTCTTCCAATGAAAGGCGGGTGCCTTTTGCCGAAGTCGGGAGACATTAGAGGCTTGCCACACCCGGACTGTTAAACCAACGCATTAGCACGTCAAAGCCCATCGAGGACCCGGGCGCAATAATTGTTTTGTCCCTTGATTTACTGATCTGCATTAATTATGGAAATCGAGTTCCTGCTCTTTGCAGACGACCTGGTCCTGCTGTCGCCCACAGAACAGAGGCTGCGCCAGAACCTGGCACTGCTGGAGCAGCACTGTCAGACCTGGGCGCCGACAGTCAAACAACAAAACCAGAGTTATGGTTTTCCAGAAAAAAAGCCAGACCTCAGGGAAACAGGTACAAATTTACACTTAACAACACATTAACACCTAACAACGGGAGCAGGGACGAATTAGGCCAGTACCCACTATTGTTAAACATACAGAAAAGGATATTAAAGTATTGAATATTAGTATTGGCTTTAGTATTGGCCATACAGAACATTAAAGTGCCCCTTTTCCATTCAGCGGGTGCCTGAGCCGCTGTGTCCTATCTTCTGACAGTCGCCGTTGTGAATGTCTGTAGAGTGTATCTTATTTTTAGTACTATATTTTTGTATTATATTCCCTATTAATCAAACTCTAAGAGTATGTATCGGCTTGTCCCCTCCTCCTCCCCTCTCAAGTAATAACTTAACTATATGTGCAAACGTTTCATATGTTGCTGTTGTGAATGGCTGTGGAGGAAGCATTCATAAGAATGCTTCAAGAACATTCAAGAACATTCCATAAGAATCAGCGCTTTTACAGTATATATCGCCTTTAAAGGTGGCTTCTCAAAACGCTTTACAGGATAAAGACAACAAGAACAGCAACAACAACAATATTGTATTTCATTGCACTTTGAAAACCAAGTAATAACTTAACTATATGTGCAAACGTTTCATACAGTATGTTGCTGTTGTGAATGGCTGTGGAGTGAACCGTATCTTATTTGCCTTGCGTCCTGGTTATCTCGCGCGCCCCCCCTCAATTCAATTCAATTCAAGGTGTTTTATTAGCATGACAGATGGGTTCGATCAGTGTCGGGTATTTACTTCGCTTTGAGATTCCACCTTTAAAGGTGATATATAAATTTTTGACTAAAATAAATTGATATCTTTGTCTTCTAAGCTCTCTGTGTACAGTAGAGCCTCCTGTCCAGCCAGCACATGTCCACAGACATACACAACAGCGACATATCATAAAACGTTTGCACATATAGTTAAATTATTAGTTGTTTTTCAGGAAGTCAAAAAAAAC
Source organism: Atractosteus spatula (assembly GCF_055471065.1). NCBI lineage: Eukaryota > Metazoa > Chordata > Actinopteri > Semionotiformes > Lepisosteidae > Atractosteus > Atractosteus spatula. Next base: position 42,319,421 of record NC_142706.1, read on the forward strand.
ACTTGAACAACTTATCCAGTCTCTCGAAATAAAAAAAAATAATAATAATGTAACATGCCACTGTTTGTTCATGAACAAAGTTACAGTATACTGAGATTTCCTTAGATACGCGATTAAAAAATAAATAAAACTTTGAATCCCCGGCGGAACACATTCCATAAGAATCAGCGCTTAAATATATCGAATTAAGAAAGTTAGGTGTAGCACTTTAGATCTTTTTTTCTGAACCAGGGAAAATCTGATCATGTTTCTCTATAACAATAATAAAAAACTTTATTTTACATATCACCTTTAAAAGTGGTAGTACCTTTTTTAGTACTATATTTTTGTATTATATTCCCTATTAATCAAACTCTAAGAGTATGTATCGGCTTGTCTGTCAGGTCTTTTTTCTCTATTTGAATTGTCGTTTACACCTCGCACGACTTTAAAAGCTAGCAAGACAGGTTTCGATTCACATTAGCTGGCGAGCCTTGTTAACAAAAAAACTAATAACAATGTAACATGCCACTGTTTGTTCATGAACAAAGTTATACTGAGATTTCCTTAGATACGCGATTAAAAAATAAACGTTTCATATGTAGCTGTTGTGAATGCCTGTGGAGTGTCTCCTATTAAGCTCTAAATTGCATTTTGAGCGCGGTTTTTGACTTTTTTTAAATTGCATTTTGGGCGCGGACAGCACATCCAAGGGTTAATGAACTGCGCCAAGAAATTTAAAATAGTCTTCTTTAGGTGTGAGGGTAGGAGTGGACCGCAGCAGGCATAATCAGAACACCAGGAAAACAAAGAACAGGACAGGTGAGATGTGTATCCAGAAAGCGAGTGATCAGAAAAAGGAAATGGTGTTACGCCCAGGTTTTCGACCCAATTGTTTTAACTTGCTAATGCATCAGACACATTTCCTGGCGTATTGTGTTTTAAATAAAATAGGAGTGTCTTTCCCTGGCATTAGCTCATCGGTATGGTGTAAGGTTTATCTGTACCATACCATACAGTATATAGGTACAGAATTCAAGCTGCACCACTGTATCGCTTTGGTAGGGGGACGGACAATGGCCAAAATCACGAAGACTCTCTCACACCAAATAATGAAGATGAAAAGAAACGGGAAGTCAACACGGGACATTGTACAGCAGTTGGCTTCGATGGACATCTTCGTTTCTGAAAGCACAGTGAGACGGCATTATAAAGGGGAGAGGAGGCAAAGAGAATCTAAACCAAGGACGATTCAAAGGTAAATAAATTTCTAAAAATACCTTTCTTGCATGTAAATACAACTACGCACATTGTTTTTAAAACTAACTGCTGATCTCTTTTTTTTCAAGTCCTATTGTGCGAGCTATCGACAACCTGACCGATGAAAATGATGAGCTACCGGCGATGCAAGTCCAAAGACGGCTATGGGCTGACCTCGGTGCGAATATTAGCCCGACATCGATAAGAAGAGTACGCAGGAGGCTTGGATGGAGATACAGAAAAACCAACACATGCCCGATGATAAGGCTAAAAAACAAAGAGGAAAGACTCAAGCAAGCGCTCCAATGGATTGAACAGGGGGAGGCATTTCAGGATGTACTTTTTACCGACGAAACAACAGTGGCTCTGGAACAGTTTTCCACAATGGCATTTTGCAAAAAGGGGAGATATGTGGACAAGCCAAAGCCCAAACATCCACTGAAGGTTCACGTCTGGGGGGGTATTTCTAGAAGAGGCCCGGGACCACTTCTTATTTTTGAAGGAATTATGGACCGTGTATTTTTTGAGGACGTCGTGGTCACACAGCATGCTGCCCCATATATCAGGGAGCAGTTTGGATCAAGGCACCGTCTCTTTCAAGACAACGATCCGAAACACACAGCAGCAAGGGCGAGGCTTATAGCAGAAGGAGTGAACTGGGTGAAAACTCCAGCCGAATCCCCAGATCTAAATCCGATAGAGATGGTTTGGCATTCGTTGAAAGACTACGTTCGGAAAACCGCTAAGCCCGCCACAAAGCAGGAACTGATCGATGCGATCTATAAATTCTGGGAGGAAGAACTGACCGAACAAAATTGTAACAATTTTATTAACAGGCTGTTTCGTGTTCTTCCTAGGATTGTTGACCGGGGCGGGGGACATTCGGGAATGTAAGTCTGGGAAAGACAGTCTGTCCACAAACAAAACATGTAAAAAAAACAATTACTTTTTGTCAATGGAAACCGGTGTGTGTGTCTCTCTCTGCTGGATGTCCCTCTCACTCCCTGCTGAATGAATAAAAGCATTTTATTAAAAACGCGTTTGCGTTTGTCTGGTATTTACTTTGGTCCCTTTTAACTGTTTTTCGATCTACTGTATTGCTTTGAGATGCCACTTTTAAAGGTGATATGTAAAATAAAGTTTTTTATTATTGTTATAGAGGAACATGATCAGATTTTCACTGGTTCAGAAAAAATGATCTAAAGTGCTACACCTAACATTCTTAATTCGATATATTTAAAGCAGTGAACTACTGTAGGTGTAACATAACATTCAGAAATACAATCGAGAATAGTTTTGTGGTGTTTGTTTAGATGAAACGTTCCTAAAACGTATAACGTAACAAAATTAAAGACGATTAAAATCTGTAATCTTTCCACTTGTACCGTATGTCATCGGAAAGTTTCTGCTTTGTGTAAGGATGATACCAAAAAAGTAATCTTAAGTGGTGAGAAAGCTGTGCTCAATGTATTTAAGGGACTTAAAAGTTAAAGGAGATGCTTCATATTGCTTGACTAATTTTAAAAACTAGGTTATAAATGCAGACGCTCCCTCGGTGCCGCGCCGGGTGTAAATATCAAAATATACATTCGTCCCGGGCACAGGTCGAAGAGCGCCCGGCTGGGGTGCGCGGGGAAGGGCAGGACACTAGTTTAGGAAGGCGTACAGTCTGGGCAGGTATACTGTAGATTACACTTTTCTAAAACGTATTACAATCTAATCCTTCCACGTTTGATCCCTAAATCCCAAGAAATATAAATCTAAACTAGTAGAAAGCTATGCTGAATGTTTATTAAGATACTTAGAAGACAAAGATACTGTATCAACTTATGTTGCATTAGCCTGATTATGACTAAAAAAACACATATAATTAAACACGCGTTTGCGATTTAAATCAGAACACGATTTAAATCAATATAACTGTTTATATTGTAACGCATCCTGTCCAGCCTCCATTTCTTCTATAAAAATTTACTCTGTTACGCACACACACACACAATAGAAGAAGGAAGCAGAAGCAGGGACCGTTGTCAGAAGGGAAGAAGGTGACTATTCATTGTTATAAAAAATGACTTAGAATCGATCATGTTGCGATATTTTGAAATATAAAAGTCAATTGATTGTCCATGATATCGCTATTCTATTTTTTCGAAGAAATGTTTGTTAAAAGAAAAGTCCAGTACCAGCGGGATTTGAACACACAACCCGCGAGTTGTTAGCCAGGCACGTAGACCAGTAGGCTACAGGACAACTCGCATGAACAGGGAGGCGAAACAGCCCAACACAGCCCTGTCGCAGTACACGAATATAATCATATCGTTATTAAATTCTTTACTGTGGATACGCGATTCCATATTATATTAGCAGAAAAGCTTAAAACTACCACTTTTTCACACGCTATTTTACATGCTAGTTAAATTTAATTTATTTATATATTATATATTTATAGCTCTGACCAAGGGAAATGTCTCATTTTTTCAAAGAAATGTTTGTTTGTTGATTGTTATCAAAAATGACTTAGAATCGATCATGTTGCGATATTTTGAAATATAAAAGTCAATTGATTGTCTATAATATCGCTATTCTATTTTTTCGAAGAAATGTTTGTTAAAAGAGGAGTCCAGCACCAGTGGGATTTGAACACACAACCTACAAGTTGTCCTGCGAGTTGTTAGCCAGGCACGTAGACCAGTAGGCTACAAGACAGCTCGCATGAACAGGCAGGCGAAACAGCCCTACACAGCCCTGCCGCACTACACGAATACCGTTATTAAATTCTTTAGATACGCGATTCCATATTATATTCCCTTTTAATCAAATTCTAAAAGTATGCTTGTTGACTCCGATATCGCGTTAGTTAAAGACTTCGATGCTTAAAATGTTTAGGGAGAAATGGAATACTGGTGTGTATTTTTTTCTTTAAAGTACCAAGACCAGCTATATACTGTATGTTTATGTTCCAGAATTAATATCGTTTTTGGCCTTCACACGCGTTACAGTATGCTCCTATTCTTTTTATGCTCAGCTACTAAGATTTCCCTTCAGTGGTAAAATTCAATATCTACAACGGGCACAGCAAAGACGTTTACCGTAAGTCTTTCTACGACAGACCAACGGACCACGAGTGCCCCTGTCGGTCAACCAATCACGTACTGCGGTGCCGCGCGTCATCTTGCGTCATACTGAGCGACGTCACCTGCGGTACGTGTCTGTAACGCGCACTTTGAATGGCTGCATCTGTACATACTGTATACAGTACAGTATACATGTTCCTAAATCAATATCTTCTATGAGCATGTGAAAGGCATGGTGAATCGGAGATTCTCAAAAATTACTGTACTTTGTACTTTCGAAACAAATGCGTGATTGGATCAACGAAATGCTGTGGTGTTACATTTAAAGGTGAATGAAAAAAAGAATGTGGACCAGGGCAATACTTTGAGTTTACAGCTTGTCCAAGGTCATTCATTATACTGTAAATACTATTAGTAATATCTTCGGTAAAGACTTTGATGGCGACAGCTCAAACATGAGAGGTTGAGCTTTATTAGCTCCACCTTGCGGAAATTCAGGATACTATTATTTTATTTGCAGTATCATGCGGTTTCATGCGGCGCTATGCAAGAATATACGGTATTAATACCGTAACTTGCGGTATACTGCGTCAAGCGCACCGGAAAATAATGCGGTATCGCCCGCTTGTTTTGAATGGCTGCATCTGTATTCCTGCATCCATGGGAGTGGCATGGAGATTGTTTACTCATACAAGTACCTGGGTGTTCACATTGACGATAGACTGGAATGGACTAAACATCACTTTATTAGCCCTATACAATTTCTTGCATTAAGAATTAGTCTTTTCGCATACCCCAGCTTGCTCTCTATGAGACACATGAAGAACATTGAGGCCATCTACATGAAGGGCCAGAGCTGACTTTACTTCTTGAGGAGGCTCAGGTCCTTCAATGTGTGTAGTAAGATACTCCATATGTTCTATCACTCTGTTGTAGCGAGTGCCATTTTCTACATGGTGGTATGCTGGGGTTCTGGGATTAGAGCAGGGGATGCTAACAGGTTGAACAAGCTCATCAAAAGAGCAAGTTCTGTCATTGGGTCTGATCTGGACCCTACAGAGGTAGTGGCTGAGAGGAGAATGGTGTCCAAATTAATGGCCATCATGGACAATGTCTCCCATCCCCTCTATGACATGCTTGTCAGAATGAAGAGCACGTTCAGCCATAAGCTGATCCAACCACGGTGCGACAGGATATGCTACAGAAGGTCATTCTTGTCTTCTGCCATAAGACTTTACAACTCATCCACTGTGTGTCTGTGCAGGGGCAACATTGACCTGTTTTTTGACTAAACATGAATTTTCTGTTTACAGCTGGTTTTTCTGTTTACAACTGATGTGCAATATATGCTTGTGGATATGTGCAATATATTTACAATGTGCAATACATCTTCTTGTGTACTGTACATTCGGTTTATTTTGTATCATCTGTACTGTGTGCAATTCCATATACTCCATTTGTTACTGCACTTCTCACTGACTGTACTTACTGTATTGTATTGTTGCAATATTGTATCATTCCATTACACTGTGCTGTGTTGATTGTGCCTGGCTGCTGTTGCACAGCGATTTCCCTCATGAGATTAATAAAGTATCTATCTCTCTATCTATCTAATCTATCTATCTAACACAAATACCCTTTCAATAGTAACATCATTGTATTCATTATAAGACATATTTCATCTGTCATGTGAATGTTCATTATTTAAAATCTGTTTTTCTCATAAAACTTTAAATGTATATGCATATTGCATAATATTTTTATTTCTACGTATGATTAAATGAATAGTTTGATTTTGTGTGTAAAATTAACAATGTAAAAAATAAGGACATTGTGACTTATATAATTATTCAGAATTGTAGATATAAGAACACGAAAGGCAATAATCTGACTTACTATCGTTCTGCTGCTTGAATATGATTCCTGGTATGAATTAATTTGTAGCTTGTGTAAGATAAACATTGCCAACAAGATACAGAATGATGAATGAGATCACTTTTTAAAATCACTAAACTATAAAGTGTTACAATAGCTTGAATGCAACAGAGAGATAAGTATTGATGAAATAAAAGGACTTACCAAGCCAAATGTCTTATCTCTACCTAGTGACAAATGATATCTAAAGCAGTTGAGAAATGCATATTAATACACTATACTCCAACATAAAAGAAGATAATTTTGGAACACATTTATAAGACAATACACCATACCTGTGGTATGGAATGGAAAGTAAGTTTCTTTTAAATAGAACAACTTACCATAAACTTAGGGTCCTGTCAGGAACAGTCTATTTTATTAAAAGTCTTGCTTTTTACAGTCGCATTTGTTTTAAGTCTTAAATTGCAAGTGGCATAACAATGTACAAACTAAACATTTTCTAAATGTTTTCCAAAAAAGTGAATAAAATATGTAAATAAAACATTGCATATATAGAACTGAATCAACTTTAAGTAAAACAAAAATATGAATGTATGCTTATACTTAGTCAATGCATACCAAGCACCAAATATGTAAATTACAGTCAAATTTATCTGTTGTGTTTTCATGTCTTCAAAAAGCTTACTTTGTTTCGCAATGCTGACTAAATTCATAATTTGTGTATTTTTCATACAGAGCAGTCATTACATCTCACATTCACCTTGGTCATACAACAATTACTTTTTGGAGTTATCTTTTTTTCTTTATCTTAGGAAATCTGTGAATCGTTATACAGAGCTAAGAATTTTTCTGAACAGAACATTCTATTTAGATTTACTATTCTCTGCAGACATCACCATATTCATCTGGTACTGTACATATATACTTTTTAAGTAACCCCAATCCTATTGTATGTTTTCCAATCTTATTTTTTCTAGCTGATGACAAATTCTCTGCAAGCCTATCAACCTGTTTTAAAGTTTTCAGTTCAAGCATTGGCGGTGGGGCATGAATGCAAAATTAAGAAGTCACTGATGTGATGTATTCAATTTATATATGGTGCTGACTACACATTTTATAAGTTAGCTGTAACAACAAAAAAATCATATTTTTAAAATTTTGCTTTCGAAGCATTATTGAAAAAAAATAAATAAATAACTTCAAAATAAATGGATAACTATCTTAGCAACAATAAAACATATTAATAACCCTATATGCTTGAAAACCCATCTAATGTGTTAGAAATGACATCTTAAATAGTTACAGTTACAATATGATTGCAAATCTGTTTTTACTATTTGGTAATGCTGAATAAAGCAGTATTTGTCCCTCAAATTAATCTTTTTAAATCTCATCTTCCACTCTGTTTTCCCTTCTGATTAGTGCATATTCATATTGTTTGTACTTAATCCCTAAATTTTAAAATATTAGTAATGCTAAAAAAAGCATCTTATTTGAAATATAAAATACAGACTATGGGCCTACTGTATGTTGTGGCCATGTGTGACACAATAGAAAATAGTTTTTAATAATCAGAATCCTAAGTTTTCAGAGTTTTCTGTTTTACTGGTATCTACATTCTCAGGAATGGCGGGTACACTGTCATTGTGTATTCACTTTTTTGGAAAAAATGTGTGCCCAGTGTGTTATCTTAAACATACTGTACATAAAATCTAGCTATAGCCTAATAAATTCACAAAGCACCACAATCTGAAGAAAATTAGTCAGTGAGATATTTTAAGTATTGACAGTGAAAGAAAATCAATGCGTTGCTGCATCAAGATACCCTATTTATAAGTGCAGTTTATAATTATAAGGTGGCAGTCAAATTATGGCAATGCCTTAGTGTTTTAACTCACTGTTTCCTTTTAGAGATGAAACATTCAAACACTGTTGAATCAGTTTGAAACACACTTCTCTTTTGACCAATCTCTGTGAACCATTCCAGGAATTTTTCAGTGTTTTAAATTTTTGGGTTTTAATATTCTGCAACATGCCAGTTTCCTAAATGTGCTTTTTTAATTGATTTTATCGACATCACCAGCAGGTTAAATGCCGGTTAAAAATAATTACCATTGTATTTACAAGAAATCAATAATTTGTAATTGACTTCCCCTGAGGTTACAGGACAAAGACTGAGTTTGCCAATTTATATTGCAAATTTTCTCAAGGATGAGGTGTCATTTACCAACAAAAGAGAACATATATTATATAGTGAAAAACTTAATGAAAGGGTCATGGTAATTTGTTTCCAAAGTATTGCACTCTTTGTGCCTTTCTCTATAATGAACTTCTTCTGAATCAGCAATGTAACATAAATCAGAGTGCAATTGGAAATTATGGGGAATATCTTTATTAATCCTACTATTAGAAATTATGTAAGAAATTATCACAAAATATATAAATAATATAAAAATAAAAGGTTGAATTAAATTGTCAGATCATTTAACTACTACATACAAATTTAGCTCATTTGGAATCTTTCTTACAAACAACAACTTGACATTCAGCAAATTATGTACATTGAAGAGGCTTTTATTTAGTTACTCAGAGGGAAATCTGCTACACACTATAGCCAATGGGTTACCAAATGTGGCACCTTGAGGTTGGAAATCCAGTAAATTTTACAGTATGTACAGTACATTCAAAGTGTGCATTAAAACCCTGTAACATGTTATTGTGGCTGAACTTTCCCACGGTATGTGATTCACTGGTTAAAAATGATCGACAGGTGACACTTGTGGTGCATTAAATGTTAGTAAAATGACTGCTTTTTAATCTCTCTACTGTGCATGTTTAAATCTGCTTAATATGGAGTTTTACAACTGAAGGAAACTTTTGGTAGATGAACATAAAAATAAGATAGATACTTTATTGATCCCATGAGGGAAATTGCAGTGCAACAGCAGCTTCACACACTCAACACAGAACAGTGTAACGAAATGATACAATAATACAACAATACAATACAATACATACAATACAATCAGTACAGTTAGTGAGAAGTGCACTAAGAAGAGTTGTGGAGTTGTCCAGAATATACAAAGAACAAACCAGAACAGTACACAAAAAGTTGTATATTATATTATAAATATAAATATATTGCAGAAGTCCCTGGCATATATTGCACAAAAAACAGTTGTAAACGGGAAAAGCCAGATGTAAGCAGAGAGTTTACTGCTTAGTCCAAAAACAGGTCAATGTCAATGTTGCCCCTGCCCAGACACAAAGTGGATACGTTGTACAGTCTTATGGCAGAAGGCAAGAATCACCTCCTGTAGCGCTTCCTGTCGCAGTGTGGTTGGATCAGCCTATTGCTGAATGTGCTCTTCATTCTCATTAGCATGTCATAGAGGGGATGAGAGACGTTGTCCATGATGGCCTCTAGTTTGGACATCATTGCCCTCTATCCACTACCTCCAGCGGATCCAGGTCAGACCCAATGACAGAGCTTGCTCTTCTGATGAGCTGGTTCAGACTGTTAGCATCTGGATCATTATAACAGGATCAGCATAACAAGAGCATAAAGTCTCTTTTATCATCATAAATCATAAATCATAAATGACATTAATTTAGGAATCTAAATATATTATATGTATACTGTATATGGCTGGTAGTGGTAGCTAAAATAAAAAAATACATCACAGTATTCCATTATCTTCATAAACATTTTATGAATCAAAGTCTTTAGTAAATATATTGCGATATATAAAATGAATCTTAACAGCATAATACTTACAATTACACACACCTGAAGAAGCCTCCACGGCCGAAACATTGTGTTTCCTTTCTTCCCTTTTCTTCGTTAAGAGAAGGGGAAAGGTGTGATCCTAGCTGCAGGATAATTTTAGTTTCGGTAGTCTTTCTGCTGTTGGAGTTAGGAAAACCAGCTTTGAGAACACAGACAGAGAGGTTAGTGTGATCATGGCCATTAGAGGTGAAATGAGAAACAGTAGGCTTGGAGAAATCTTTAATCTTCACAGCCCTAACATATTCTCCAAAGCAGTCTCCGAGTCTCCTTCTTGTTTCCCCAATGTAGATGGCTGGGCATTTACTGCAAGAAATACAGTAAATAAGGTTGCTGGAGGTACAAGATGTCATCTGAGTGATCCAGAACTGTCCTGAGGGGCCTTGACTGACTGTGGTGTTAGATATGTACTTGCAGATAATACAGAGAGCTCTGTTGCAAGGGAAAGTGCCTGGTGTTGGTGGTTGCTGAGGGCGGTCAAGGGAGCTGTGATCGAAAAGGTTACACAGATTAGGTGGTCAGTGATATGAAATGATGGGGTGGTCAGAAAAGAGGGCCCCAATAGAGGGATCATCCTGTAGGATGGAAAAGTTGTCTTTAATAGTCCTGGGGATAGAAAGGGTGTTGGGGTGGTGGGGAAGCACCAAAGGAATGCGGTTGTTACGGTGGGAGTTCCTGCTTGAGTTGATGGTCCGAGGGGTGTTTTTGGCTCGGGCAAGAGCCCTGTCAATAACACTGCTAGGGTATCCTCTGTTGTACATTTAGAGGTCTTGGTTCTTGAAATCGAGTCGTCGTAGCTGAAGGAACTGTGAAAAAGGGAGAGAGTTTTTAGCGTTTGGGGTGAAATGATCTATACAGGAGATAGTAAACCTGAAGGAAGCACATCATGTTCACAACAAGCCACAGTATAAAAATAAACATTTTTATATATTTATACCTGAGTCATTTTGTTTTTATAAATAAAAACAATCTGAATTTAATATTTTACATAACGTAAAACAGTTTAAAATGTATAAAAGTCTCAATAGTATACAACTTAAATTCTATAATTAGAAAAATTGTCCCTCAGCATTGAACGGGATTTGAAACCAGGCATTTTTAGGTGACAGCCCAAATGCTCCACATGCCACGTTAAGCTTCCACTGCTCCACTGCAGTCCAAAAATAGATTAAAAAAAAAGAAATCAGGGTGCGTAATGGCACGTTAGGGCATGCGCACTGCAAAATGATGCGGCACACATTCCGAATGGCTGGATCCATATTTTCTTAGTTAGAGACAATAGTGTTAAATTAAGGAGTAACCATTTAATTCATTTTTTTTCTTTATAAACACTTCTATATAAACTTGGGTTGGGTAATCCTAGTATGGGCTACTTGCACAATACAGTATGCCAATCAGATTGGTGACTGAGCTGTCATATCTCATGCATGTGAGAAGGGCATTGAAGACTATATATAGAAATCTATTTATAGTTAAAATAACTTTTAATGGAATTTATATAGAAGCCAAGAGGATTTTAACAACAACATGGTTTTTCAAACCCAGATATATTTGGCAAAACAAAATGTTTTATTTCCAATTATTATATTAATCTACTGTACAGGTATCTCCAACAAGCTACCAGTACATGTGATGTCCATTTTCTAAGCTTTAAAATTAAAAGTAATAAACCTTAAAAAATTAAGACCTAATAGTGCAGTCACATGATGTCATAAGACATTAAGACTGAATATTGGTACCAAAACACAATACTGCAACCAATACACATCTTTGAAATAATGTTTTCATTATTCATGTCTTTAAATTTAATTTATATGAAATTCACGGTAATTTTGCACTTTTGTTTGTATGTAAAAAATGTAACTAATGCGTACAATGGCCTACCTTATGTATATGTAATTGCTTCAGAGTTACAACAATTAAAATTGTATTTGTTTTTATAACATTTTTTTTATTTCAAAGGGATTGACAAAATTAGGTACTGTGTTTTCAACAAACACTGAGTCCCAACCCTGTTTTCATGTCTCAGATTTGTCTTGATGTTAAATCAGGATGAATAGTTTAATAACAGTAACAGGCAATGTGTGGCAAATCTTTATTTTACTAAAAAAACAACTGTAGGAATTGTAAACACCTCTTCCTCCACACTCTGGCCCTCCCCTCTGCGTGGAACAGGCTGAAGAGTGATTCATCTGTGAAGAGGACCTGATGCCACTGCTGACGAGTCCATCGCAGCCTCTGTTTGGCCAAGTCAGTTGGGTGTGACATCTAGGAGGTGGGAGCAGAGGGCCTCTGAGAGGTCGCCTTGCTCTAAGGCCAGCAGCATGGAGCCTCACTGTCCTGTCACTGATGAGGCCATTGTGTCTGCCGGCAGTTTCAGCAGCAGTACGGGTGGCAGAGCTAAAACGATCATTCAGATGGACCAGTCTGATGTGTCGGTCCTGCTCTGGTGTGGTCACTCGAGGGCGACCAGATCTTGGATGGTCATCTGTCTTGCCAGTCTGCTGAAACCTTTTATGCAGTCGGGACACAGTGGAGTGGCTAACTCCATAGTGTTTGACAAAGCTGGCACATGACATGCCTGCCTGCAGAATACCAATGGCCCTCTCCCTTGCTTCTGGTGATGTTCGAGGCATTATGAAATGCACAGAAAACTGAGTAAGTGTTGCCTTTTTCTTGCACTGACCTAAGCTTTGAATTAAGGCCTTTTTAAAGGTGACCTGGACCTCGTTGGGTAAAAGTGCACCTAATGAGCTTTCGTGTGATTGGCAAGTTGCAATGCCTCACTGCACAAGCTGTACTGCTGGTCAGAGGGCTTAAAAGAAATTAACAACTTTTTGTGAAAGTACATAAACTATAACTAAAGTATTCTCATTCCAGAAAATGTTGCGTTTCTTTTTTCCATCAGTACAGATGCAGCCATTCAAAGTGCGTGTTACAGACACGTACCGCAGGTGGCGTCGCGCATTGTGACGCAAGATGACGCTCGGTACCGCGGTACGTGATTGGTTGACCGACAGGGGCACTCGTGGTCCATTGGTCTGTCGTAGAAAGACTTACAGTAAACATCTTTGCTGTGCCCGTTGTAGATATTGAATTTTACCACTGAAGGGAAATCTTAGTAGCTGAGCATAAAAAGAATAGGAGCATACTGTAACGCGTGTGAAGGCCATAAACGATATTAATTTTGGAACATAAACATACAGTATATGGCTGGTCTTGGTACTTTAAAGAAAAAATACACACCAGTATTCCATTTCTCCCTAAACATTTTAAGCATCGAAGTCTTTAACTAAAGAGATACCGGAGTCAACAAGCATACTTTTAGAATTTGATTAAAAGGGAATATAATATGGAATCACGTATCTAACGAAATTAATAACGATATAATTATATTCATGTACCGCAACACAAGACTAGTACACGCTGTACATTGTCTGTCGATAATGTTTCTGTAGTGCTTTTTCAGCACTCTGCATGTGACTGGGTTAGGTTCCTGACTCCCATGTCACACGGTCTGTGATCGAATCCCATGGAACTATGACTTTATTTTTTAACAAACATTTCTTTGAAAAAATGAAACGTTTCCCTTGGTCAGAGATTAAATAAAACCTCACTCGCACCAAACAAATTTATATTTCTAAATATCACAACATGATCGGATTTAAGTCTTTTTAATAACAATGAATAGTCACCTATGCGTTACAAAATAAACATTTATATTGTTTTGAATCGCGTTTTGATTTAAATCGTAAACGCGTGTTTAAATATATGTGTTTAAAGGCGATATATAAAAGCGCTGATTCTTATGGAATGTGTTCCGCTGGGGATTCAAAAAAATTATTTTTTTTAATCACGTATCTAAGGAAAATAGCAGTATAACTTTGTTCATGCACATCATTATACAGTATCTCATTTTGTATTTCTATAAAAAAAAATCGTTTGCCCAGCCACTATTGTTGTTATTGTTTTTATCCTGTAAAGTGCTTTGAGGAGCACAGCTTTCTCACCACTTAGATTACTTTTTGAAACCATCCTTACACAAAGCAGAAACTGATTGTATTTTCCGATGACATACTGTACAAGTGGAAAGATTACAGATTTTAATCGTCTTTTTTCTGAACCAGGGAAAATCTGATCATGTTTCTCTATAACAACAATAAAAAACTTTATTTTACATATCACCTTTAAAAGTGGCATCTCAAAACAATACAGTAGATGTAAACCACAGATTACAAGGTAAAAACCCTTAATCGTTTATTAAATTTAATCGTCTTTTTTCTGAACTGGTTTCACAGCGAAAGACACCTCCCCCCCCTCAAAAACCCAGTAAGTACAGTGCTAGTTAAGAAAGGCTAGGCTCCTCAATGAAATCGCTTTAACATGCTAATACGTTGGTGTAACAGTCCGGGCGTGGCAAGCTTCTAATTTCAACCCGACCACGGCGAAAGGAACCCTTCTTTCATTTGAAGACAATGAACATATTTTAGCCCTGAATGAATTAATAGCAAACATGGTTTACATAAAAGACATTTTTCCAAGAAAGTTTAGCCTTTGTCACTAATGAAACCACTAAATAAAGACATAAATATAAAAATCTTAAGATTTTTAAAATACATGACTTTGCTAAAATTTATTTGAAAATAAGAACGATTACAAATGCCAGGGGAGAGAGAGAACAGGGGAGGGATGTTGGTTTTGCATAAGGGGCGGGGCTATGGAAATAAGGTCTGTTTGGGAATGTGGAGTTACATGTTCTGGCTGTTTGTGAATTATCGTTGTTGAGTATGGAGTGTTGAGGTATTGATTTTGTGTAATGCTTTATGTTGAAAATTGAGGTGGATTTTGTTTATGATAAAGAGGATAAACTGGGATGGGAGGAGGGTTTGGTTTTGCATAAGGGGCGGGATTATGATAATTGGAGGAATTTGCGAGAGTATAATGGTTTGATATATTTGATTTTGTATTGTGGTTGTTATCTATGTTTGTGGTTGGTATTATGTTTATATGGTTGTTTTTGTTGGTTGGTTGTTATTATGGTTATTAATAATACGATCTATAGTTGAAATCTGAGCCTAAATAAAAAGAAAAAGCAAGTGATTAGGTTTTTGAGCAATCTAATTACTTATTCGTTTAAAACGCTATATAAAATAAAGCTTATTATTAATTTGCTGGACAGAGTGGTGAACATTATTATGCATAAGACAAAGATAACGATCCTGATCAGTTTAGAAATCTGTGTACGCTGTAAGGTTTTTACTTCTTAAACTTTTAAAATACACGTTTCGAATAGAAAGAAATCCTCTTCCTGGTACAGTCGCATGAAGAGAGAGGCGAAACAGCCCTACACAGCCCTGTCTCAGTACACGAATATAATCATATCGTTATTAAATTCTTTAGATACGCGATTCCATATTATATTAGCAGAAAAGCTTAAAACTACCACTTTTTCACACGCTATTTCACATGTTAGTTAAATACTTCGATGCTTAAAATGTTTAGGGAGAAATGGAATACCGGTGTGTATTTTTCCTTTAAAGTACCGATTCCTGGAATCTGACAGGCTGACACCCTTCTGAAGTGGTTCCATAAGATCTGGTATACAGATAAGAAAGCGTTGATAAAAAAGCCTGGATTCCTATGTATCTCAGAGAGCGAGTGATCAGAAAAAGGAACAGCTGTTACACCCAGGTTTTACGCTCTCTCTCTGTTGAATGAATGAAAGCATTTTATTAAAAACGCGTTTGCGTTTGTCTGGGTATTTACCTTGTAATCTGTGGTTTACATCTACTGTATTGTTTTGAGATGCCACTTTTAAAGGTGATATGTAAAATAAAGTTTTTTATTATTGTTATAGAGAAACATGATCAGATTTTCCCTGGTTCAGAAAAAAGACGATTAAAATCTGTAATCTTTCCAGTTGTATGTCATCGGACATTAACGAGTACAACCCCCTCTCTGCTGGAGTGCTGGCTGTGACGAATTAAACCGGTTTCACAGGTATTTTCAAAGTAGGAAGTACAGTGTTAACTAGTAGCTAGGCTCCTCAATGAAATCGCTTTAACATGCTAATGCGTTGGTGTAACAGGCCGGGCGTGGCAAGCTTCCAATGTCAACTCGACTCGATTGGAAGACAATGAACGTATTTTAGCCCTAAATGAATTAATAGCAAACATGGTTTACATAAAAGACATTTTTCCTAGAAAGTTTATAATAATACGATCTATAGTTGAAATCTGAGCCTAAATATAAAGGAAAGGCATTTTCAGAGAGTAATCACGCTGTGTTTATGTAGAAAAAGAGATTAGGTTTATGAGCAATCTAATTACCTATTCGCTTAAAACGCTATATAAAATAAAGTTTATTTAAAGATGAATGATAAGTGTCGCAGTTTAAGTAATTTTCGTAGTAGGGCTTGGACAGATTCCAAGTGCATTTTTGCAATTTACGTTGCATTGTCCAATGTGCTGTTGTAATACAGTTTAGAATACAGTAAGTCTAAACTGTATCAGCTTTATTTATGGGTTGCAATTTAGAAAAAGTCAAAAACCGCACTCAAAATGCAATTTAGAGCTTTCTGGCAAGAGGAGACACCCAAATTATAATGTAACATGCCACTGTTTGTGCATGAACAAAGTTATACTGCAATTTTCCTTAGATACGCGATTAAAAAAAATAAATTTTTTGAATCCCCGGCGGAACACATTCCATAAGAATCAGCGCTTTTATACAGTATATCGCCTTTAAACACATATATTTAAACACGCGTTTACGATTTAAATCAAAACGTGATTCAAATCAATATAAATGTTTATTTTGTAACGCATAGGTGACTATTCATTGTTATTAAAAAGACTTAAATTCGATCATGTTGTGATATTTAGAAATATAAATTTGTTTGGTGCGAGTGAGGTTTCATTTAATCTCTGACCAAGGGAAATGTTTCATTTTTTCAAAGAAATGTTTAAATAAAGTCATTTAGCTGTCTTTAGCCCTCTAAGCTGGTTCATACAGACATGTAGAGAACCAGGCTCAGAACACACAGCTTCATTAGCGAATACATATGCAGGACAACTAGAGAAGACGTTTTACAGAGGATGGATTTTTAGAAACATCCCATCAGTGACATCACTGAAGTCAACTCCTACTGTAGGTAACTGTCGTGTGGATAGTTTCACAAGAATCAGAAAAAGGTTTAAGCATCGCTTGTTCTAGATAAAACTGCAAAAAAAAACAACAACCCATAATGTACTTCTTTGCGGCTCTGTTTGCCCAAATCATATATTCACAATGTGAAATTAGAAAATAATATTACATAACCAAAATCCGCAATATGGAAACAGAACCTGTGTAATTGTTGACAGATGATGTTCTCGTAACATTTTTACAAGACGAACTACAACATTTAAAAAATGACTTGTATGTACTTGATATCTCTAATCAGTCCACGGCGATATAGTTAAAGCAGTCCCCGCACAAAACGAAACTAAAACGCCCTGGGCATACCATTTCGCGTTTCTTATCAGTTGCTCAAAAGTAATTTGACCGTATGAAATACATAATATAAACCTAGAAACATAAACAGTACGTGAGCAGTATTTACGTAGTATCGGTGTCAAGACATACCTCTCAAATACTGTAAATCAAGTTAAAAATATCTCAAGACCGATTCTGGTCATAATGAAACCATGTTTCGTGTATGTTTTCTTTAAAGTACCGAGACCAGCCATATACTGTATGTTTATGTTCCAAAATTAATATCGTTTATGGCCTTCACTCGCGTTGCAGTATGCTCCTATTCTTTTTATGCTCAGGCACTAAGATTTCCCTTCAGTGGTAAAATTCCATATAAATATTCAATACTTAAACGGGCACAGTTAAGACATTAAATATACATATACATACTGTATACAGTACAGTTTGCATACGGTAATATGTTTATGTTCCTAAATCAATCTCTTTTATGAGCATGTGAAAGGCATGGTGAATCGATTCTCAAAAATTACTGTACTTTGCATGATTGGAAAAAAATGCGTGATTGCGAAATGCTGTGGTGTTACTTTTACAAAGACGGTCAATGAAAAAAAGAATGTGGACCAGGGCAATACTTTGAGTTTCCAGCTTGTCCAAGGTCATTTATTATTAATACTATTAGTAATATCTTCGTTAAAGACTTTGATGGCTACAGCTCAAACATGAGAGGTTGAGCTTTATTAGCTCCACCTTGCGGAAATTCCGGATACTATTATTTTGCTAGTGGTATTTACCGGTAACTTGCGGTATTTACCGGTAACTCGCGGTAGATTGCGTACAGCGTACCGGAAAATAATGCGGTATCGCCCGCGCATTTTGAATGGCTGCATCTGTATATAGATTTGGAAGATTTCAATTTATAGTTTTAAATAGTTTTTTTTTTTCATTTCACTAGCAGTGAGAATGCATGTTATCCTCTGGGTGCTTGTAATACTGTATTGAAGCTTTGTTTTTATAATTCTGTGTTTTATATGTGGTTACTATAAACACCATTTATTGATCTAAATCATACCATTTATTAGGTATAGTGTGCTGTTTACACAAGTATTTGGTGAATGCATCAAGACTTCACCTATCCAGTTTCTCTCTGAAAAGCAGTGAGACACAGTGTTAGAGCTCGCGAGTGACCTATTTATTTTTTCATTTATTTTGAAATGAAAAGTTTTAATCCTGAAACAAAGACAAAGATTTTACGTCATCCGACAATGACACTTCATCAGTCCATAAGTACCACATGAAATAAAAATTTATTATAAGCAAAAATGATGGATTTTTATGCCACAAAAATATCAAATCCAGTTATAATTATAAGCAGTTTATGTTATAAGTGTATCTTATTTAATTTTAGTTGAGGACATAGGATGGAGGCAAAAAAAAAGAAACAAAGAAGTTTTGTAGTGTTTTTTACTCAGAAAGGTTCTCGTTGTATACATGAAATAACTTGTTTCCATGATTACAGCTTGTGTCATTCCAAAATAGTTCTAATTTAAAAATCCACGCTAAAGCTAAGATATAAGAGGATTGATGTACAGGACCAGTAACAAAAATATGTGGAAAGTTGTTTTTTTTTTGCAATTTGTTACACATTTAACAAAACTGGGATTATCTCACATAGCACTTACAGTAAAGCTCACTGTACTCACAGGTTTAATGTTGAGGTGATAACAAAACCAGAAATAAGATATGTGTCTAGGTGTCAACAATAAGCTAATGTTTTATTGCGGTTTTCATGGTGCCAGCAGAATGACTCTACATACAGAATCTTAACAGTACTCAATAATCAATAATCAATAAAAAATTCACTGATCACCATCTCCCCATATTTCATAGGTCCTCACAGCAATTTCTATGTACAATATAGCATTTTATGTAATCACTTTTTGTTTTGTTTTGAGGGTGGCTGTTGCCTGACTTATTTAAAGATAAATTAAGCCCTCTGCGCAGGCATGCCAAAAAGTTTCAAAAGTAGTCTTTAAGTGGCAAGGCACAGATGTACTGTATCTTAATCCCTGCTATTTAACATGAATGTAGTTTTTTGTGTTTCTTAAGTTATGACTGCTGGTTGAAAAAACTCCCTTTATTTCAATTCTTATTTAGAATTCTTTCCCTGCTGAAGCATCAAGCATTTTATAAAAACACAATATTCTTATTAATTCAGCTGCTATATATGACAAATTGTTAAGACGTACATTCACCCATCAAAAAGCCTTTTCATTTCAAATTTGCAACTCTATCAATCACACTGTAACATCATGCCCTTTCATGATACAACATTAGCTTAAATTTATCAATCCACAACCTTATCTTACTCTCTCAATTGCCTAAATCCTGAGCAGTAATCACCTTTACTTAGTTCAGTGATAATAAAGGACACCTACTCCTTTTCCCAAATATCAGACAGCTATGTTAGAATTTAGAAGCATAACTTCTAACATAAGAGTCTACACGAAGAATATCTGTTTAAAGTATGCAAAAAGGAGTAGCTGCTGAACAAACTAACAATTTACTATTGAAGACAATGAAAGAGTTTTCTGTTTGCATGCAACTGTTTTGTATGTCATTTGATTTTGTAAGCTTTAGCAAGGATAACCAATCAAATCTATCATTAGAGGACGTTGTTAAAGAAGAGATGCAGAGACACTAAATAAGACATAACTGCACATATTTGAACCAGTTTTCATTTCATGTACTGTACAAAAGATTACAGATATATTTTTTGTCACTATATTGCAATGTGGGCATGGTGGCATGGCAGATAATAATAGTGATGCACAAATATGGGGCCTTGCTGTTGTTACTGGATAGGGCGTATTCTATGGTGAACTCGCATGGTTTCCAGTTTTCTTCATCAGTCCAACAACATTGCATCCAAGTTAATGGGTATCTCTAAATCAATCCCTATGTGTGTGAATGCATGTGTGTGTGTCCTTCAAAGGGTGTTAATAATAATAATAATAATAAAATAATACTAATAATAAAATAATAATAATAATAATATTAATAATAATAATAATGATGTAAGCAAAGGAATATTTAATGAAGCTTTATATATTCAAATATATATTTAGATATTTTAAAGAAACCAGGTTGTCAATGTAAAAAAAGAATTTGTTCTCAACAAACATATCATGAAACAAATTCATTATTATCATCAACAAACTTTAGAAGTACCTCAAAGATTACTTCAACAGGAAACTGGGCACCTTTGATTTGTTCCTACTGTACTGGTTCACAATAGTTTTCCAATTTTATTTAAAAAGTGTTTGTGTGTAAAATTGTACAGTATGTTGTTTACGTAGAGTGACATACCTTGGGCCTGGGGTGCCATAACTAATCTTTTAATACTTGGGTCTAGGTAAAACACAAACTCACACAAGTAGCTTAAAGAGACAAAAGCTGTGTTCCTTTACACTACAAGAAGCTAATCCAAAATAAAAACAAAACCTAATCTCCTCTGATATAATAACTAAACATTTTCAGTGCCTATCAATAACTGGGTTCCATAAAATAATTTTCAAATAAGGTCTCTCTCTGACAACATTTCTTTTATCAAAACCCCTTCTGAAATTCCTCACTTCAAAACTCACAGGTTTTAAGTTTCATAGACACTGGTTGGTCCCTTTCTTCCTCTAACAAGATCACACAACAGAGAATCTCACCTCTCTCTCCAGATGGGTGACCAGACAGACTCTGAAAGTTGTTGCTTCCTAGTTTTAAAGACATCACTTGACCAATTCTCTTTGCTAAATTGGTCAAGTGACTGAGGGCAACAGCTGATTCACCACAGGTTTTGCAGAGGTTATTCTAGTTAATGTTTTACAAAATGTTATTGACGGTATCTCTGTAAAGTCTATTCTATGACCTTTCATTTAAAGGAACTTAAATAATATAAGAAATTCACAAAAATGTCACAATACAGTTATTTACGTAATTATAACATATTTCTTTATGTCAAATGATTACTTGTGTGAGTATGTGTAATACATAGAAACTCAAAATTGTGTATGTGTCAACCCATTTCTGTAAGTTTAGATTGAGTGATGAATAAATCAAAGACAGATTTAACATTTTACATTGTCCTTACATATTACTATTTTGATGATTGCATTTTATGAAGTTGGAGTGAACTACAACCTTAATCATACTCACTCCACTCACCAAAGCATGCCAGGTTTCTCAAACAGGTTCCAAGTTTTTTTCCCGTCATTATGCTTGTCCTTGGCTCATTTCACTTAGTTTTTTCCTTCTACTTAAAATCTTTGTCCTTAAAGCCATGGTGGTGTTCCCTCAACAAAGTGCTTGAAGCCAAAAATCAAAATCAAATGTATTTACTTCTATCATTCCATCTTGATGAAGGTTGACTGAGATAGTGAACCTTCAGTTACCAATTAATCAAAATGAGCGCTTTTTAAAATTTTGAGAATGCTGAACACCATATAATCTAAAATTATACTGGTCACTGCTTCCCACTAATGATAACGCAAAACATTGGTGGTAAAGATCAGGTTGAGTTGAGGAAGTGATTTGTACTCATACTGTACTCTTCATGAATAAACATTTCTGTGGATTCAGTTGTTTACCTAAATGTCCCCTTCACTTATATAAGTTCTCCAGTCTAACCAGTCTAACCTGTATAACAAACTAAAGCAAAATAGAATATGGTGTCAGCAGTGGTTAAGTTTCATTTTAGGCAAAGATGCAATGTAGTGAGTCAGACAAACAACAGACTGAGAGCTGCAGGCAGCGTAAGACATACACAACACAGAGTGAACAAAAAGGGAAAAAAAGAAGATATCTTACTTGTGACAATCTCTGTCTGAGCTAGATTTAAAAACATAAAGTAATAATTTAAAGACATATCTGTCCCTGCTGCTAACGTAATTTAATAAAAAAAAGAACTGGAAAACAGATAAACTGTGCTTCTAGGTGTATGTACATTGCAAAAATAAAGATGAGAATATTAAAATAACCATAATATTTTATGAAACAAGGGAATATACTTATACTCGAGGTATTTCACATGCTCAGTACTGATTATGGTAATTCTGAAAACAAGACATGAGATGAGATTTGAGATCATCTAATGAGATTAAATTAGATTTCACAACTTTTCTAATGTTTATTTGAAAATCAGTGCATTAAAAAAAACGTGTTTTTTTGTATGATGCTGAAATCAGTAAATATGTGAGAGAGCTCAGAGAACAAAGCAAAAAAACTGTAATTTGGCAATGATAAAGTTTAAAAGAATTGAGAGAAAACTGTGTTTAGCATCAATGTTCAATGTCTGTAGGAGAGACCTGTAAGAGAACCACAGCTTTCATTAGTGAAAAGACATTGACATTTATAGAAAAGTAGAGACAACAAACATGAAAAAGTTAATGGAAACACATTATTTGAAAAGCTACTAAAACAACTTCACAAGGTGTAAAAGAGCAGAGAGCACCACAAACCAAGGGAAGTAACACTTTTTTGCACAAACAAAAAGATAATGTAGCCACTGTAAGCACATGTGGGAGTTGCAGAAAATCATACCAGTGAAAGGCATGTGTCACGAACCGCATTCCTACAAGCACCTCTCGCCGCCAACACCTGCGCACTAATTAATCAATTGTCATTCCTCACGCTCTTCTCTATTTATACTGTACCTTCTCACTCCACTCAGGCCCCGCTCACTATTGAGAATAGCCCTTGGCTTTCTCTTGTGCGCATATTCTACTCTTGACCTGATTTCTGGCTACCCAACCTTTTTTTTCCTCCTTCTTCAACTTCATCTCGTCTCTCATTTTGGGTTTGAATGCTCTCGGCCTGACTCTTGTGATACCCGACCTAGCTTTTATGGTCACTCACCTTATGGGTAGGGCCCTGGACTGGGCTGCTTTTTCTTTATCCAAGGAATGTCCCAGAAATCTCCAGCTTTATTCAGTTCCAAGCCCTATTGGAGTCAGTCTTCGGACAGTTTCATTCTCGCCGCCTCCCGTCTCACCAGCTTAACACAGGGTGCTCATTCCCTTCAGGATTATGCTGATGAATTCTGCTTTTTGGCTTCCCTAGTGCCCTGGGGTCCAGATGCCCTTATTCATCAGTTCTGTCGTGGGCTTTCCAACGAACTTAAGGATCATCTGGTATATTTACCTCTCTACTTCCCTACCCTGGAGGCTTTCATTTCTATGAAATTGACTTAAGACTACAAGAACATCAATCCGACCTCCAGTCCCACTTTGTCTCACTCCCCCTCCGCCATGTCCAGTGCTCTTTCTTTTTCCCCATCCTGCTCCGGGCTCTTCCTTCCAGCGGCTCTTTCCTGGGGTGAATGTCAAAGGTCTCCTCCGGCCTTCATTGATTCTGGTGCCACAGGAAATTTCTTAGATATCGGACTCACCTCTTCTCTCAAGATTCCTCTGCAGCTGATCTCGCCTCTCCATCCACCTTCAGACTTTAGACGACTCCCCTCTGGCCCCTGACCTCATTCAATGGCAGACGGTTCCCCTATCCCTACGTATTGGAGTTACTCACCAGGAAAAGATCCAGCTCCTTCTCATTCAGTCCCTGTCACTTCTGCTTCTCCCATTACTTCCTTAACCTGCAAGGGCTTCAGTCATGGCAAGTGGACTCCTGAAGCGGACCGCGCCTTTCGACACCTTAAACACCTTTTCACCTCTACTCCCTGGGATACCAACCCTCGCTCTGATATTTCCTCTGGTGACAATACGTTTCTTCTCTCTGGAAAATCTGGAAGACTACCCGGGTCTCACATTTGAAGACCTCCCAGCACTATAAGAAGGCGGCTGACTGGCACAGAAGACCCTTCCCCAGGCTCCAAAGGGGACAGTTCATTTGGCTGTCAACCAGGAACATTTCTCTATGCCAACCCTCTTTCAAGCTGGGCCCTCATTTTATTGGCCCCTTCTGGGTTGTTTCCAGGATTCCTCCGGTCACTTACCGTCTTGCTCTTCCCCCAACCCTCCGTATTCACCCAACCTTCCACGTTTCACTCCTTAAATCATACCACCTTTTCCCCCTCTCTAAACCTCAACCTCCGCTGCCTACGCCCTGACTCATCGATGGCTCGCCCACCTTTACCGTAAACAGGATTCTGGATATCCACTGGCACAGGGGGCAGCACCAGTACCTGGTAGACTGGGAAGGATACGGCCCAGTGCACAGACCCTGGATTGCCGAATGAGACATCTTGGACAAATCTCTCATCGGGGACTTCTATCATTCCCTTTCTGATCCCCAGTCTACATCGTCAGGAGCCACCCGTGAAGGGGGGGTACTGTCAGGAACCGCATTCCTACGAGCACCTTTCACCGCCAACACGCGCACTAATTAATCAATTGTCATTCCTCATGCTCTTCCCTATTTATACGTTCTCACTTCACTCAGTCCCTGCTCACTAGTGAGAATAACCTTTGGCTTTCTCTTGTGCACGTATACTACTCTCGACCTGATTTCTGTCTACCCGACCTTGTTTTTCCTCCTGTTTAGACTCCATCTCATCTCTCGTTTTGGATTTGGATACTCTCGACTTGACTCTTGTGATACCCGACCTAGCTCTTCTACCTTGACTACGACTTTTGCCTTTTGCCTTTGGGATTTGGACACCAAACACTAGCTACCTACAGTCTCAGTGCCACATAGGGTCCAACGCCATCCTTGACACATATCCTGACTTTGGAATTATTTTTGTGGTAAACACAACCATTCAAGTAAAAGGTGTGTAGCTGCAAGCCATCCAGAAGAAACTCACAGAAGTTGATGCTCTTTTCAGAGGAAGGGTGGAGTGCTCTGATGCAAATTGAATAGAATGAGATAGAGATGGTAATACATGGTACACATCAATCTGCATCTGAAACATTCCAATCAATATCTATCCAATAAGGTTCAAACTTGCATATTGGTAATTAAGACTGAAGTCTGAGGGGCAGAGAAATGTCAACCTGCTGGATGACACACCTAGGGTCATTCTTCAATTCTTTATAACTAAACGTTCTGTTACGCCTATTTTTGGAAGACAGCGAGGTACAGAGTTAGTGAAAAGAATTAAGCAGCTAAATTTGAAATTGAAGCTACTTTAGAGGACTTAATGTCAAGTGTCAAAGTTCCCCATAGTTCAACTGTAATTCCTGGGATAGTGTCTTAGGGTACACCTCCATGTGGACCAACTGTAACAATTGTGGTCCTTGTGTTGGTTAGATTGAAAGTTCTATTATAGTAGCTACTGTAATGAGAGTAAACATCTCATCATAGCAGAAAATAAAAAAAAAAACGTTAAAGATATGCTTGGAGTCAGTTGTGCAAACAGAATCCAGGGTCAAATCTGTATACTGACCTCAGTTGAGTTGTTGAATAATATAACTACCATATACACAAATTAACAACTAGAAATGGTTAGCAAGTACAGTTAACATTCATTATAAGAATACTTGTATTTATATTTATGGGTGAATTGTATTAATGTTAGCCTTATTATTTGTATTATTATAACAATACTATTGATATTATTATGAATGATAATTAAATAATAACAGTAATTAAACATGGAACAGAATAAAATATTGTTAGTAGTAATGGACAAATAAATATAACTTAAGAATTTATTTAACAGAAAATGTT
The DNA here is from genome assembly GCF_055471065.1 of Atractosteus spatula. Classification (NCBI taxonomy): domain Eukaryota; kingdom Metazoa; phylum Chordata; class Actinopteri; order Semionotiformes; family Lepisosteidae; genus Atractosteus; species Atractosteus spatula. The sequence continues at coordinate 42,345,548 of NC_142706.1, forward strand.
TTAATAGAAAACAAGTTCTTAATTTTCCATTTTTTTTCACTTTTGAATACTGGCAATTTGGGAACTACCCAAGTCTGTCTCCCTAAACAACACTACTACAGTCATTTTTCTTTAATGATTTTACATATGTCTATTATCACTGTACCAGATAGCCAAACCAACAGTAGGTTTATAACACCTAAATTGGTATGAGACACACTAAGGGGACAGCTGATGAAAGCTCAAATGAACATTATGGGATTGTGAAGATCTAACACTTTGGCCTATTGAAATTGCATTTAATACCCAGGAAAGGTATTGACTTAGAAGATTTGGAAGGGAGGTGGCAGATAGTGCTCCAATTGATTGTTTTGCAGTTGGTTCCTTCCTAGAATTGCCACTGTATCTGGAGTCAGTGGCTGATGCCTAAGGAACAGGGAGATACCTGGGGTTACCTCAGTCATGAGATGGGGAACCTAGATATGAAAAGACTGTTCTTCTCATAGAAGTAATTAAATATCACCACTGATGTTTGGTGTAGTTACTATGTCACAAACCTCAACCAGTCACATTGATGGCAATGCTCTCTGCTGGAATAGGAATTCCTGCCTTGTGGCTATACAGTAGCTTGCATCTGTATTTATATGTATCATTTTTATTTGCTTGCAATGTGTTGCTAAAAGGTATTGTGATGGAAAAGCATTATAACCTTATTGTCAATATACTGTTTTCATTGTTGATTTGACATATAAACATTAGTTGCCTGAAGAGAATAACATGAAAAATATTCTTGTATTCCAACTGCCACATTGAACTGTTAACGTGTGGAGTCCCATACATTAATTCTCTTGCATCAGTTGCCTCTTTTTGTAATTTTACCTAACAAGTCATCTGAATTAGTATTCACTCACCGGCTTTACTTGTTGTGATTGTGTTCTAGAGGGGGCCCTGATAATGCTGTTATAAAGCAATTATGACTGGAAGAGCTACACAATTACTTTCAAGCAACAATAATGCAAGTGCAAACAAATTGGCAGTTGTAAATGTCACTGGCCATTCCCCCAATAAATAGGCCATGTCCTCCTAAAACTGAAATTGGAACTGTTCTGGTTCCCTTGAGTGAGATTCTACGATTATGACAACAAATGTTTTTTTTTCTAACTTGTTGGAATATGTGATCTCTTCCTTTTTCAAATGAATCAAAAGACTTAGGCACACATAGCTCTCATCAAACCCTAATCACAGACTGTGCTACCTTCAAGGCCTCCTTAATCGGGTGAAACTGAACAGAGGGTGTAGTCACATTTTTCCCACATTTTGCTGAAATGAACCTTAAAACAATTTAAATTCAGACTTTAAAGCATCGTAGTTGCTGTTTTTAATCAACTTTAATGCAACCTTTACATTTAGGGTATTCTGATAAATCTCTAACCACATTAATGAAATAGCAAAAAGAATGCAGTTTATGGAATATTTCTAAATGACTTTGTAAAGACCTTTAAGCTCATTTAGATACATATTGTTGGAGAAATGTTTCCGCTTGCCCTTAAAAGACAGTCAGGAGTCCATATCTGAACTTAAAAGAAGTTTTATTTCATGCACATGGGAACAAAACACATAGAGATGGTTGGTGTATTTTTCTCAAAGCGATTAAACTGTCCTTAAATATTTTTTCTGTTATCTATCATGTTTCTACAATAAGAAAAATACACACAAATGAGAACAAACTTTTCAAGCTATTTGATCTGGAAAGTATTTAGTATTCAAAATGGTTCTGCTGCAACTGGAAGATTATTTTGTATTACAATAAATGTGATGCCTTTGCAAAATATCATAGTAAATAGCTCCACATATGTATAAATATATTTTATTAATAACAAATGTCCTTATGAAATACAAGAACAACCTGGTGTAACTGTAGCTGTCTTGTTCATTCCTTTTGGTATTATGAAGACATCGAATGAAATAATTATGTTTAGTCTGCTGTCATACATCTTGCCCTTAAATCCCATAGTAAGTCTAACTACCCTTCTCTATAAAGTTTCTATACAACAACTTTCTTAAATATGGTGACCTGGTCAGAATAACACTTAGATATACTGCACATTAAGCCAAAGTATCCTACTTGATATGTAATTCCTTCTATAACACCTTGATCTCAGTTCAGCTTTGATACTGTAATAAACTTTCATTAAGCTCAATGTAGAATTTTCACTGACACTGCAGTCACATGTCAGTTATGTATCAAGGAGTAGATTGCCCTACAACAACAATGAATGTGCTGTAATTGGTGGTGGATGCAATTATTGTTGTATATCATCTATAAAAGAGTATACAGATAGTAATATCTGCATATTTTAAATTAATCCTTCAGTTTGTTACAGAGGCAGGACAACTATATCATTTCCATCTTCATTCAGAAAGCACACTTGGAGAGAGAACATAATGACATTTAAACATTTAGCTAAATTTTAACAGTTGTTAAAAATAAAATTACATATGTTCAGGACAATTCTACTATTCCATGAAAAAAAAATAATTTAAAATCTTTAATATTTTTAAGAAATCCTCAACTGCCTTTTTTTTGGCCCTAGATTTGGAAAATGTACAGAAAAAAAATAAAATGAGCTTCAAACATTAGTAATCATTCAAATGTCTCTACAGCTGTATCAAGTCATATAAATCTTATCATATCAGTATGGTTACTCAGTGTCATCTTGCTTGCATACTGCAATGAACAACAGCATGGTGACAACACTAAATTATTTTGGTTGGAAGTTCAATGATGGAACATTCTGTTTGAATTCCATGTCTCCACTGATAATTCTCAAAGCAAAATACATCACATCATTACCCACAGTGAGTCACCACATCTGCTTTGTATAACTGTGCAATATCTCAATCAACTTTTTTTACTTCTAGTATTTAAATACATACTTTAGAATGTATTTAACATTAACAAAATCTTTCTATAATAGATGTGTGTTCAGCTTAAACATCCAAGCATAAAATGCTTAAACTAAAATGGAAAACATTTTCAGCTTGAGATGCAACATTAAATTTAGTGTTGCTCTTCAGAAGTCTAGAGAAATGCTTTACCTAAAAAATCAAATTACCTAGGCTTCTTCATTACCCAGGACAGAATAAATTACAGAAGAAGAAATTATTATTTTTTAATTCTTTAAGTAGTCTTTTGGAGAAATCTAGGTATTACAGATATGATTATTTACCACAAATTGAAAAGTCAATTTGTTTCATCTTCAGAATTTATCATTTCAGTTTGTTTATTTATTTAAACTTAAGAATTTTGGAAGCCAAATCAGCAGTCATCCCTTTTGGCTATTATAGCACATGTGAAAGTTTAAAATAAATATGTGCAAAATTCGAATAAGTTAGAATTCTATTTTGCTTTTGTTCAAATAATTATAAGTAATGTAGGTTTTGACACCAGTAGAATATAATACAACAGAAGAACAAATTGTTTTAATGGATATATGTCACATGAGATATGAATGCAACTATACTGAACTAGGCATGATGGAAAACATACATCACCCAGATTACTTTTGAGATATCTAGTTATTTAGTTCAGTAATATCTGTAATCAATGCAGCAGCTGAACTGTGAATTTCTCTTTTAGTACATAATATTAAAAAATATGTACTGTAGAAAAACAAACTATGCAGTTATAAGTAAAATTCCTATGTACTTTGTAAGCCATACGTTTACTAAAATCTGTCAGAGTGGAATTAGCTGGAGTATTGCATGTAATTAATTTGGAGTAATATTCATACATCATGCAAAGAAATCTTACAAATCTTAGAAGTCATAAAAATTGTTTCCTAATTCTTGCTGAACCTTTTTTTTCGTCACAATTTAAAGAGTTCTGGCATTCAACACAATTTTGCAAAACAATACTTATTTGAATGGCAGATCTTGTCACTGCATGTGACTGCCTAAAACGATGTTCCTGATTATAGTTAGTGTTCTGGGAAGTTACTTGAAATGATATAAGTCTTATTTTAAATGGGTTTCCAAATGTACTAACATTTAGCCATATTTTAAGCCTCTGACATCACTTGAGGATGAGGAAGAAAATATTATTACAATGTAATATACTGTACAAGATTATATTCCTGATCTTTTGTGTACCTTAAAACAAGAAAATACAATTCTGACAATATTAGCTATATAAATATTTTTGTGCATTTAATTGAAAGTGACTGTCTTCATGGTATGTCAGTATGGTATGTCTATGATAAGTCAGATAATTAGAAGAATTTGAAAGCATTGTTTTGATATAAAGATCTTTTTTTAATTCATTGCTTGGGTTATAAATACAGTAAACAAGGTCATAGTCAATCCTCTCTGCATCATGTTGTTATTATCTTGAATTTGTATTTAAAGATGCATATATTTGCTTCTTCAAAAACTAGTCTTTAGGCCTCCATAAATCTTATTTAAAGTCTGCATTTTAAAAGGCAAAAATAGATATGATAGAGATATTATGAAAAGAAAATCTAATTTGGGGCTAATGTTAATTGAAATAATGCATTTGATTTTCATCAACAGAAAAAAAATAGTTAAATTTTAATATTTTATTTTTTATAAGTCACCTTTTTTTATTCTTTATAATACAATTCCACTTTACTCATGATCTTTCATCTGAAATTGACAAGTTAAATTCATTTCATGTTCTGCACATTAATTATTGTTTGTAACTAGTGCAGGTTTTATGGTATTTGGCAAATAGCTCTAAAAAGGAAAGAAAAAAGTAAATAAAAAATCTTAACATACTGGTTCAGTGAGATATGCAATAAAAAGATAAATATACCCTTTGGAACATATGCATAAAATGCACTGATCACTCAAAATTCAATAAACACATTTTCAGCATTATAATTATGCCCGTGGTGCTTCTGTAGAAAAAATTCTTGGCAGTAGTGTGGAACTGTGAAAGATGTTTACTTGTTTAAATGCAAATCAATTTAATTGCAAACTTTTTAAAATATTTAGTACACCAACATTATCCATCTGCATGTTGTTTCTAAAATAAATATAATCTAAGCAGAACTCATTTCCAAAATATAATACATTAGCTTTACTAACTTTTGAGTGCCTTTTCTTTGAGCAGACTTCTTATCAGAGAGATTTTTCTATAGGGTCTTATTAGAACTCAAATGTATGGTAAACACAGCAGTAATAAAACAAGTTCTGTCAAACAACAATTAAAAAAGAGTAGAGAGTAGAGTTTATTGTCATATGCACAAGTGTAATGAAATGCTTATTTGCAGGTATGCTCCTATACAAAGACATCAAGGAAACACCAAAAACAAAAACATAGAACAGCGGCAATACAGCAAGTTAAATAACATCTAAGACATCAGAAAGACCACCGAAACTAAAATTATTCTGCAGCTAGGATCACACCTTCTCCCTTCCCTTAACGACAGACTACTGTTCTTTTAAATTTTCTCCATTCATTGGAAGTTTCATTTCACACCTCTCTGCACCCATTCTGACTTCACACCTCTTGATTGGCCTCTCTTTCTGTCCCCTGCTCCCGCCTCTCACTCCTCCTCCCTCCCAACCTTTGTTCTCCCGCTACTTTACCTTTGCCTACTGCCCTGTCTCTCTCACACCTGAAGAAGGCTCCACGGCCGAAACGTTGTGTTCTCTTTCTTCTTTTTTTCAGCATGGAATAAACCTATTACTTGTTCCTTAACATCTAAGATGTACAGTACATCTTAGAGAGAAAAAAACCCAATGTGAGCCAGTGGTAGGGGTAGAGTTCAGTAATCTTACAGATTGAGGGAAGAAGCTGGCTCTGAATCTATACATTTATGCCTTTATGCTCCTATAACACTTACCAAAGAGAAGGGGGGAGAAAAGTAAGCAACCAGGATGACTGGTGTCCTTAACGATACTTCCAGCCTTCCTGAGGCAGCGAGTAGTAAAAATGTCTGAATTAGTGGGGAGCTGTACAATGATGGACTGGCTGACCTGAACACCCCCTGTAATGCCATCCGGTCAGACAATGAGCCACTGCCAAACCACACTGTAATTCCGCATTTTAGCACACACTCAGTAGTGCGCCTGTAAAATATGGTAAGGACAGTTGAAGGCAGTCCAATTTTTTTCAATTGTCTGAGGAAGTAAAGGCATTTTTGTGCTTTCTTTGTAGCTCCAGTTACATGCTGGGACCACATTTAGTCATTAGCAATGAAGGTTCCCAGGAACTTGAAGCTAACTATCTCAACAGCAACCCCATTGCTGTGAGTAGGGGTGTGGTCCCCACCCTGCTTTCTAAAATCAATGACCATCTCTTTGGTTTTACTAACACTGAACGAGAGGTTATTGTCAAGGCACCATTCAACCAGGTTCCTAACCTCATCCCAGTGATTCGGCTAATGATGGTAGTGTCATCAGCATATTTAAAGATTTAATTGGAGCTGTGTCTGGCCACACAATCGTGGGTTAACAAGGAGAACAGCATGGGGCTAAGCACACAGCCCTGGGAGGCACCTGTATTGATGGTCAGTGTGGAAGAAAGTTTTCTATCTACCCTCACCGTCTGTGGTCTTCTAGTCAGGAAATCCAAAATCCACCTGCACAGAGAAGTGTTGATGCCCAGGTAATTCAGCTTCCTGACCAGTCTGGAAGTTAAATGCGGAGCTGTAATCAATTAATAGCATTCTGATGTATGTGTCTTTGTCTTCCAAATGAGTCAGGCAGTGTGAAGAGCTAGGGAAGTAGCATTGTCAGTGGACCTGTTATGCCAATATGCAAACTGCAGAGGGTCTAAGCACTCAGGTACCATTGTGTTAACGAGCCCCAACACCAGCCTTTCAAAGCATTTCATTATGGTGGATATGAGTGCTACCAGTCTGGAATCATTAAAACAGGCCGCAGTATTTTTCTTTTGGACTGGAATAATAATAGATTTCTTTAAACACGTGGGAATGGAAGACTGTGTAGCAGCAATGCTTATAAATAAAACAGAATTAAGTGTTGCTGTGCTTTCTTAAATGATGGCCCATCTCTCTTCCTCATCTCTGTGGTGTTGGCCACAGAGAGGCATTCATGCTGGAATGTTTTCTCTCCGATAAGGAGCAGCTCCCAAATGGGGATACGCCCAGCCATGCTTGTCTATCATGATCTATGGCCATTATCTATGATCTATGGCACCTATCTGTCTGTGAGACTCTTGGGAACATTTGGATTGCAGTCCTAGATGTCAGACTTTATTGTTACTCATCTCTCACCTTGACCAACCAATCAGGAAGCTGCAGGGCATGGTAACCCAACTTGGGTCTCAAATGCCTGTTAAACTTTCAACCAGTCATCACCTGTCTTGGTTCTGGTTTAAAAGACACTGCAGGGCTCAGAATATTGCTACTCCGGCCATTTCTCTGCACCCTTAGAGACGATCATGTGATGGCCAGTGTTGTCTGTATAGGGACTGAAACCTTGTTTCAGCAAAGCATCGGCCCGGGGAATGCCTGTATGTCAGAATTCAAACTGCTAGCAGCCAACGTGGACCCTTCGCATTGATCACCGAAGTATACGTTTGGACTCTTGTCGACAATCTGAATAAGTTTTATTCAGCAGAAGCACTACGCCAGAAGCAAACCAAGTTTCTTCCACCCTAAAGAGTGACTTGCTCGGACACGCGGTCACCCTCTGTGCATAGAGACTCTCTACTAGACAGACAGATTACTAGTAGGTCCCTGGGAATACAACTACTGCCCTGCGCAGACAGATTTCTCCTTCCTCCTTTTTCCGACTCAGACCTGCACCAGGACCGGTTGGCCGGGAGCCGGAGGACGCCGAGAGGAGGCCGATGAGATGTTGCCGCAGAGACTGCCAGCTGGCCTTTTGCTGTCCGTGCCAGGAAACCCAAATCCATATACAGTGGATAAGTAAACCCAATATTCTACATTGCATCTCAAGGATTCAATTGTTACCTCAACAGAAGTTGATATCAATTTAATTCATATGAGTAACGTATTTACTTTGAGTATCTAATGTAGAAGTGGTATTAATGAGACTGATTAAACATATACTATAGCCAAATGGTATACTGAAGTACTGTATATTCTTTGTTTTTTATTTCTTTGTGTTTTGCATCTCTTCATGATTATATACTTTGCATTTCGATAACCCTCACAGTAAGATCTGCCATCTGTATCCAGGCAGACTGTTATGTTTTATATGCACAATTTATGTATTAATAAATGTATCTCGTGTATCGAATCCATGTGTGTGCGTTGCTGATCAATTGATTTTCTAATAGCCATAAAGAATCACCTCGTGGTTACTGTTACAATTCATAAATTGTCCCAGTAAATTCACAAAACTCCTACTACCTTAAAAGTGAAAGGTTAAAAATATCAGTGAAAACCGTGGCCAACTGGTCTGCTCACGACTTAAGGACCCGTCTAGGAACGTCGTACGGGCCAGTCACCTTCCATGTGTTAACCCATCTGAAAATTGCCCTGACTTCATCCTCTGTGAGACACAGCTGTATCAGCAACGGCTGGGAGCACAGGCATGAATTCCTTCTCAAAGCAAGCGTAATGCAAGGTTGTAAACATATATATATATACATAACTATAGATAGAATATATAAAACACAATATTAAAATATACTTTCAATATATGCTTAAAAAACAATATAAATGTTCCTGTTTGTAACATTATACTAAGCTTAAATATAAACTCAGGTAGGTAGGTAAGGTCCCCTTTTCAGGGCATAAAGGCCCATGGGGGAATGGGGGCAAAGGCCACCATTTTTCTCAACCATCCAACACTGGAAGTGGAGGTGATGTGGTCAGCATCACGCTTCAATATAAATGCAGTAAGGCCTTAATTATTATGTTTAGAATAAGGAGGACTTGGATAAAATTTAAAACAGGGACAACGGCTGACAGATGCTGTTAAAGGTAGAGAATAGCAGAGCATCACGTATGCGTAGCAGAAATATAATCTACAGATAAAAAATAGTTTGAAGAAGCTTCCAATGAAAAATATAGGTGTCTATACATCATTTTCCCCTTGTAGGGAAGCAGGGAAAAAGGCCACCAGAAGGTTAGGTTATACAGTATATTGTAGAATTTAAATTAAGGAATGGTATGTTAATATCATACATCACAATCGTAAGACTTTATTTAAAATATACAATATAAATATGAATATAATATGAAAATACAATTTTCATCATTTCATCATGTTAAAAAAACATATTGCAGTTATGGAATTAATTCTGATTTAAAGGGGTGTCCTGCTATGACAGGTTGAAAGAACTGAATCTTTTTAGTCCAGAACAGAGCAAATTATGTGGAGCACTGATTCAAGTATTCATAATCTGCATTAAAAGTCAATGGGCCTATTCAGGAATAATGAATAACATGAACCAAAAGACACAAAAGAAAGCTAAGGGGAAGGGCAATAGAAATTGAGATCAGGAGGTTTTTATTTAGGCAAAGGGTTGTGTGTCTGTAACAAAAAACTGAGCCTTGTTAACATATTGTAGCTGATATACTGTACTGTTTTATTTCAAAACAAGGTCTGACTGAGGTCTCAAATTAGCTTCTGGCAACAAAAAAAGTTAGATGTTATGTTTTTTAAAAAAAAAACAATCAAGATTTAAAGTGTTTTATACATATGCCCTGTACGTATGAAGAATAGCATATTGGTGGCAGAACATTTTAATAAAGTATTTCCTCATTGGTTTCTCACTCATTCTAATCTTTTTTAATAATTTTTTTGTTAGTTGTACACCATTTACCATTTAAAACATTTTTTAATATCATATTCTGAGAGGTCAAACTTGTTTCCTACTGCTCATTACCTCCTTAAGTGTTAAAAGACAAAATGTCATAAAACATGAGTAGTAAAAATTACAAAGGCGATACATGTTACTTAAATGATGTAGACTCAACATCCCCCCTACTCTCACACAAACATTAAAAAGCAAAGATCTACATCCCACACACATTGTTGTAAGAAAGTACTCTTCTTACAATGCTATCATTGGTTCCCTGTCTTCCACATCTTCCCAACACATCCTGGAACACCTTAAACTGCTGATTAAGCTTGGACACAACTAACACCCTAAACACAGTAACCACATCTACTGTCAAAGCAATCATTTATCTTAAAATAATTCATCTTATTTTGTCCTGCTTTTACTTTATATATTCTATTATATATAACCATAGATATATACACGAATACAGATATATCTATATATAACATAAAAAATTAGCAGTTCATACTTATATTTTCCTTTTTTAGAGTAATTTACACCACAAATAAACATCATGACTGAATACCTTATCCCAGAGTTTTGCACAAAATGCTCCAAACAGTGGCTCATTTTGGAGTAGAACATAAAGCAAACTAATACTGTTAATCTTAGTAAACAGAAAAGGCTTCTATCATCAGCTCCTAATTAAATGACTGCCAAAAAAGAAATTAGTCTCTAAGATGGTGTTCAGAACTGTACATGATAAATCAGTAAATCCACAATTCTATTTGCAGGCTGGTGTCACAAACCGCACGCAGGCACGTAGACACCGTTGTATTCCCACGAGCACCCAATCACTCACTAATTAACTTCACTCACCTTGTGTATTTAAATTCCCACTCTGCAACATGTCTTCGCTCACTATTGAGGTTTCCTCAGCCAGAGCTACGCATCCTATTCACGACTTAGTCCGACCTCTCGTTTTTCTTGTGACCCTCTGGATTTCTGACCCTTTGCTCCTGATCTCCGACCTCACTCTAGCCTTACGATTTGGATTAAATTTGCTTAAGGACTTCAGTTGTTTTCTCTCTCTCTGACTCCGCACAGGGTCTATTTCCCTACCTTTTTCCCTTGGCACACCTGACAGTAAATGGTCATTTATTGCCATTTGACTTACTGCCATTGGTCCCAGGTGAGCAAAATACCCTGATGGGAAAAAAAACAGGTAAACAAGACAAAGCCAGCCTTCTAATATCCACTAACAGCAACTGCCTGCCAAACTGCAATCCCTCTACTTTGTGAGAGAAGGCCAAAGAAATATATTTAGAAGAGCCTATATCTATAAGTTCCTCCAAGCTAAGCTCTTTCACAACTTATTGTTTATGTATAAACCTAAAGCAGGCAACAGAGGAACCTCTGTACCCCATTGACCTCTTCTACAGCCTCCACTTTATATAGGCCTGCTTCACCTCAGGCTCATTTTTACCTGCTATACTTCTGTGACTTTAAGCAATTGATCAGTTTCCACAGAAGGGGTGAATTATCTTAGGTTTTAAATTTGTGTCAGTTAATTATTTCTGTTTTTAATATTATACCACCTATCTTATTACAATGTTTTTTGTAATATAACATTTTGCAATGCTTTCTATTGGTCAATTGAAATACTCATCTTAACAAATACAGTACCCTGGATTTACACCGTGTAAAAATAACAGATACATTAGACTTAGATAAACTACATTTCAATCCAAAATCCCAGATTGTTGATCAATACGCTTAAATGAGTCTGATTAAAAAACTACACAGTTGCTGAATGATAAATATGTATTATAAAGAGGTGCAAGAATCACACAGAGTAGATGCTGACTAAGCAAACATTATTTCTGAGGAATTAATGCATCTGTTGTTTTATTAATTCATTTTTCAGGAATATATTAATGCAAGTACCTTTGTGAAATTAAAACTTTAAAATACGTTTTGCAAATAAATACTACTATTATTTTCATCAAATTTCTTTTATCTTTTCTGGAAGGTTATATTTTCTGGAAGGAAGAATATACTGTACTACAGGAAAAGCAACTGAGAATTACAGTAAAGCTGTTGTGAAAATACTTTAGAGTCTGTTTAATGTATAAAAATTTGATTTAAAAAACACTTAAGAGGCCTTTTGAAGTTATTAGCCCTTTTCAATTTATTAGGTTTGGTCAGTATTAGCAATTAAATTTAAAAGGCTGGTATTAGTCTGGAACTCACTCCAAGAGAATACAGCTGAATATGTGAATCAGATTACCTTTTATCTTCTCTTTACAAGACTAAATACAGTGCCTTCCAAAAGGTATTCCACATTTTGCACAGTGTTAACATTATTTGTTAAACATACAACCTACTCCACATGAAAAATGAAAAGAAAGATGTAAATAAATAATCAATATGAAAGAAAAATGGAAAATTCAATATGTATTAAATACATATGTATTAAAACCCTATATTATGGCAAACCTAAATTAGTTTAGGTTTACAAAATTACCTTAACAAGCCATATAAAAAGATGAGTGGCCTCTGTGTGCAATAATAGTCGTTTCTCATTATTTCAGAATAAAAACACCTGTCTCTGAAAGGTCTCAATCCTTCAGTCAGTGAACTTCAAGCAAAGAATCAGCCATGAAGACCAAGAAGTTTTTAAAACAACTCAGGTAAAAGCTGTATAATGGAACAGATCAGGGGAATGGTTTAAACCCTTTCAAATATCCTTGGTATAATAATAATCTTTACACTTAGCATTTTTCTGGAGACTCCACTCCAAGCGCTTTGTAGGTAATGGGAACATGGGGACTCCCCTCCACCACCAATGTTTAGCTCACACCTAGATGATGTGATGTCAGACAAAATGTGCCAGTAAGCTCACCACACATTAGCTATCAGTGAAGCGGAGAACAGAGTGGTGAAGCCAATTAATAAATGAAGACTATTATTGGTAATAAAGTCCAGGAAGAAATTTTGGGCAGTACCCTGTTGTAACACTCCTACTCTTTTTCAAAAAATGCCCTGGGATTTTTAATGACCATAAGGGGTCAGGACCTCGGTTTTACCTCCGAAGTATGGCACCTTTTTTACAGTGTAGTGTTCCATCACTATACTGGGGTATTAGGACCCACACAGACCGCAGTGTAAGCACCCCCTACTGTTCCCATTAACACCTTTCCCAGCTGCAACCTTAGCTTTCCAGTACTGGCCAGACTCACACCTGCTGAGTGTTTGATTCATGCATTAATAACATCAAAGCTTAATTACTGGAACTCTTTCTTTTTGGGCTTTATAATTGTTTTTGCAAACAATGCACCAAGATTCTGATTTTATGTTATTTTATGTGAGTGATGCCGTTAAACGTTTCTTTCCTTTTTCAGGACATTGGTTTTTAGTTACTGGGGACTGTGATGCCCATGTTTTCTGTGTTGTATGTATGAGGTAGAGAGAAGATGAATGTTGTAATTGCTTGAGAATAAAGAGGATAAAAAATCAGTTATGCAGAATAACTATCTTGTCTGGTACTGTATGTGGGTGCACTGGCGGTCCTGGGAGATACAAAGAGGAAAAAGGGTGCTAACACTCTTACAATAGATAAATGTTAAATTAAATGTTTTTTTTTTTTAAATTTGGTACCCTGTACTATCTCCCTGATAGGAGTATTGTGAATTGAGAATGGAGTAGATGTGTGTAACCAGATGTGATTTTCCTTGCCATTCTGAGGACTGCATTATGATATAAATCGCTGAGCTGGGGCTGCTGTTTCCCAATTATTTTTCCTGCCATTTTCACAATCCTGGACAGTCTGGTTTTGCTTTTCGTCCACAGGTTTCCATACCAAACTGTCATGTAAAATGCCAGGATGCTCTCAGCAAGGCTTTTATATGCCATCTCTAGGACATTTTCACTAACAGTTCCTGAGTCTTTGATTTAAAAACAGCCTCTGAATTGTTTTCATAAAAATGTTGTCTATATTCTCAGTGTAACTCAGCCTCAAATCAATATGCTTTCCCCTCTCCACAACCTCTACAGATTGACTATTAAGTACTATTGTCTACAAAGATTGCACTCCATCAGATTTAGCATTGAAAAATACTCTTTAGTTTTGGCCACATTTATTTCCAATGCGCTGGATTGGCACCAGTTTTCAAGGATACCGATGTTTTTAAAGTAAGTTTGCTCACCCAGAGGTTGGTCCTTTAAACAGAGTCCCATGAGAACCATGTCATCTGCATATTTAATTAGACTGGCTGTGCTACTTTGAATCTGCAACTCATTAGTATATATTAAGAACAGAAGAGATGACAATACACAGCCCTGGGGAGCACCCGTATTTTAAAAAAAAATTGTCTGAGAATACACAGTTCATGTGGACTCCCTGAGGTCGATCTGTAAGGAAATCTTTGATCCAGCATATAACATTCCCATTCGCATTCAAGTCACAAAGACATTGTAAAAGAGTTTGAACTTGCATGCTGTTAAAAGCAAAGCTAAAATCAATGAAGAGAGCTATGGAATCAACTAATGTTACTAATGACATCAGGTATTTACTTATAACTGTTTCCATACATTTGGCTAAAACACAGGTTAGAGCCACAGATCTAAAATTCTTGAGTAATTTAGCCCCTGGCTTTTTTGTAATAGGTACAACCGTAGATACTTTCCATGTGTCTGACACAGTATGACACAGTATGGACATTAAATAATAACTGAAAAAGCTGGGTAAAAACACCTTTAAGCTGACTAACGCAGACTTTTAACACCTCCCCCCATAAACCATCAGGTCATGGTGCTTTTTTTGTTTTGAGTGCTAAACACACAGCTACAGTACCTCCTGTTCTGACAATTGTATGGGTGGGCATATGGGAACTTTGTCACAGATCTCCTCATTTTTGCTTTTGGAGTCTTTTGAATCAAACCTACTATAAAACTGATTGACAAAACTAGCATAGTCTACAATATGTATATTTTGCCTGGTCCTCTTTCTCCCCATCGTTATATTTAGCACATCCCAGACCTGCTTTGCATTGCCCATGTAAAGTTTCTGCTCAACTTTATTTTAAAATCTGTCTTAGCCCTCCTTACTTTACTCCTAAATTCCTTCTCTTTCTCCCTGACCATACCTGTATTACCTTTAATAAAGGCAAACTGCTTCTCATTTAGACACATCTTAAGTTCTTTTGACAACCATGGCTTATTGTTAGGAATGATGCTGATAGTCTTTGTCTGCATTATTGTGTATTCATCGTATATATACGATGTTATATATCTAGATGTGTCGAGACATGAGCCAAAAAACACCTGCCAGTCTGTGGTGTCAAAGCAGTGTTTAAGTTCCTCCTTACTCTCCTCCGACCACAGCTGTACAGATTTTGAATTTTTTTTTTCACGTTTAATCTTCTGTCGGTATTTCGGCAGAAGGTGAATAATACTGTTGTCAGATTTATCGAGGGGGGGGCTGCACGCTGCTTTATAAGCATTTGTAATGTTTCCAAAGCCTTTATCCAGGATCCGTGTTGAGCATGTTCGACATGTGATTAATTGCTGAAGAGCAGGAAGGTGAGCAGACAAATCGCAAGTTTTAAAACCTCCGAGCACAAACAACGGCAGATCTATAGACTGCGCTAGCACATCTTTAAAACATTCAGTGATCTTGTCGGCAACTACACTATTGTTTGGACCAGCACATAAACAAGAATAACGATGATCTGTTCAAACTCACAGGGTAATTAAAAAGGTCTGATTACAACAGAGGAAATCTTGTAGTCATGAGAGCAGACCTTTCCGAGTATTTTATACTGCGTTGCCCAGGTGTTGCCTAAATATAAGCAGAATCCTCCATCTGTTGATTTTCCTGCAGTATAGCCCTCCAGATCAACGTTGCAGTTGTCCTCAGTCAGCCAGGTTTCAGTTAAACATATGAGATTACTACACCTATAGCTACAGATGCAGCCATTCAAAATGCGCGGGCGATACCGCATTATTTTCCGGTACGCTGTACGCAGTCTACCGTGAGTTACCGGTAAATACCGCAAGTTACCGGTAAATACCGCTAGCAAAATAATAGTATCCGGAATTTCCGCAAGGTGGAGCTAATAAAGCTCAACCTCTCATGTTTGAGCTGTAGCCATCAAAGTCTTTAACGAAGATATTACTAATAGTATTAATAATAAATGACCTTGGACAAGCTGGAAACTCAAAGTATTGCCCTGGTCCACATTCTTTTTTTCATTGACCGTCTTTGTAAAAGTAACACCACAGCATTTCGCAATCACGCATTTTTTTCCAATCATGCAAAGTACAGTAATTTTTGAGAATCGATTCACCTTGCCTTACATATGCTCATAAAAGAGATTGATTTAGGAACATAAACATATTACCGTATGCAAACTGTACTGTATACAGTATGTATATGTATATTTAATGTCTTAACTGTGCCCGTTTAAGTATTGAATATTTATATGGAATTTTACCACTGAAGGGAAATCTTAGTGCCTGAGCATAAAAAGAATAGGAGCATACTGCAACGCGTGTGAAGGCCATAAACGATATTAATTTTGGAACATAAACATACAGTATATGGCTGGTCTCGGTACTTTAAAGAAAACATACACGAAACATGGTTTCATTATGACCAGAATCGGTCTTGAGATATTTTTAACTTGATTTACAGTATTTGAGAGGTATGTCTTGACACCGATACTACGTAAGTACTGCTCACGTACTATTTATGTTTCTAGGTTTATATTATGCATTTCATACGGTCAAATTACTTTTGAGCAACTGATAAGAAGCGCGAAACGGTATGCCCAGGGCGTTTTAGTTTCGTTTTGTGCGGGGACTGCTTTAACTATATCGCCGTGGATTGATTAGAGATATCAAGTACATACAAGTCATTTTTTAAATGTTGTAGTTTGTCTTGTAAAAATGTTACGAGAACATCATCTGTCAACAATTACACAGGTTCTGTTTCCATATTGCAGATTTTGGTTACGTAATATTATTTTCTAATTTAACGTTGTGAATATATGATTTGGGCAAACAGAGCCGCAAATAAGTACATTATGGGTTGTTGTTTTTTTTTGCAGTTTTATCTAGAACAAGCGATGCTTAAACCTTTGTCTGATTCTTGTGAAACTATCCACACGACAGTTACCCACAGTAGGAGTTGACTTCAGTGATGTCACTGATGGGATGTTTCTAAAAATCCATCCTCTGTAAAACGTCTTCTCTAGTTGTCCTGCATATGTATTCGCTAATGAAGCTGTGTGTTCTGAGCCTGGATCTCTACATTTCTGTATGAACCAGCTTAGAGGGCTAAAGACAGCTTGTATTTAAATTGAGTGTAAGGTAATTTATGCTTCTAAAGTCATGGTCAGCATTTATTATTGTACTGTGCTGTAAACTTGATCTGTGCCTAGTCACATTATTTTA
This sequence comes from Atractosteus spatula, assembly GCF_055471065.1. Taxonomy (NCBI): domain Eukaryota; kingdom Metazoa; phylum Chordata; class Actinopteri; order Semionotiformes; family Lepisosteidae; genus Atractosteus; species Atractosteus spatula. The sequence continues at coordinate 42,362,736 of NC_142706.1, forward strand.
TAGCGTTTTTATAGCGTTATCAAATCTGGTGGCGCTGTGTGTTAGTTTCCTGACTCCCATGTCACATGGTCTGTGATTGAATCCCATGGAACTACTGTACAGTATCACTTTATTTTTTAACAAACATTTCTTTGAAAAAATGAAAAGTTTCCCTTGGTCAGAGATTAAATAAAACCTCACTCGCACCAAACAAATTTATATTTCTAAATATCACAACATGATCGAATTTAAGTCTTTTTAATATCAATGAATAGTCACCTATGCGTTACAAAATAAACATTTATATTGATTTGAATCGCGTTTTGATTTAAATCGTAAACGCGTGTTTAAATATATGTGTTTAAAGGTGATATACTGTATAAAAGCGCTGTTTCTATGGAGTGTGTTCCGCCGGGGATTCAAAAAATTTATTTTTTTTAATTGCGTATCTAAGGAAACTTGCAGTATAACTTTGTTCATGCACAAACAGTGGCATGTTACATTAGAATTTGGGTGTCTGCCCTTGCCAGAAAGCTCTAAATTGCATTTTGAGTGCGGTTTTTGACTTTTTCTAAATTGCAACCCATAAATAAAGCTGATAAAGCTTAGACTAACTGTATTCTAAACTGTATTACAACGTAAATTGCAAAAATGCACTTGGAATCTGTCCACGCCCTCCTACGAAAATTATTTAAACTGCGACACTGATCATTCATCTCTAAATAAACTTTATTTTATATAGCGTTTTAGGCGAATAGGTAATTAGATTGCTCATAAACCTAATCGCTTTTTCTACATAAACACAGCGTGATTGCTCTCTGAAAATGCTTTTCCTTTATATTTAGGCTCAGATTTCAACTATAGATCGCATTATTATAAACTTTCTTGGAAAAATGTATTTTATGTAAACCATGTTTGCTATTAATTCATTTAGGGCTAAAATACGTTCATTGTCTTCCAATCGAGTCGAGTTGACATTAGAAGCTTGCCACTCCCGGACTGTTACACCAACGCATTAGCATGTTAAAGCGACTTAATTGAGGTGCCCAGCTACCAGTTAACACTGTACTTCCTACTTTAAAAATACTTGTGAAACCGGTTTAATTCGTCACAGCCAGCACTCCTGCAGAGAGGGGGTTGTACTCGTAAAGGAGAAGCAGGCGAGATTTCCAGTGAAAGACACCTCCCCCCCTCAAAAACCCAGTAAGCAGCAAGGCTTTATGTTGAAAACTGAGGTGGATTTTGTTTATGATAAAGAGGAGAAACTGGGATGGGAGGAGGGTTTGGTTTTGCATAAGGGGCGGGATTATGATAATTGGATGAATTTGCGAGAGTATAATGGTTTGATATATTTGATTTTGTATTGTGGTCGTTATCTATGTTTTTGGTTGGTATTATGTTTATATGGTTGTTTTTGTTGGTTGGTTGTTATTATGGTTATTAATAATACGATCTATAGTTGAAATCTGAGCCTAAATAAAAAGAAAAAGCAAGTGATTAGGTTTATGAGCAATCTAATTACTTTTTAAAACGCTTAAAACGCTATATAAAATAAAGTTTATTATTAATTTGCTGGACAGAGCGGTGAACATTATTATGCATAAGACAAAGATAACGATCCTGATCAGTTTAGAAATCTGTGTACGCTGTAAGGTTTTTACTTCTTAAACTTTTAAAGTACACGTTTCGAATAGAAAGAAGTCCTCTTCCTGGTACAGTCGCATGAAGAGAGAGGCGAAACAGCCCTACACAGCCCCGTCGCAGTACACGAATATAATCATATCGTTATTAAATTATTTAGATACGCGATTCCATATTATATTAGCAGAAAAGCTTAAACTACCACTTTTTCACACGCTATTTCACATGTTAGTTAAATTTAATTTATTTATATATTATATATTTATATCTCTGACCAAGGGAAACGTCTCATTTTTTCAAAGAAATGTTTGTTCACAACGGCGACTGTCAGAAGTTAGGACACAGCGGCTCAGGCACCCGCTGAATGGAAAAGGGGCACTTTAATGTTCTGTATGGCTAATACTAAAGCCAATACTAATATTCAATACTTTAATATCCTTTTCTGTATGTTTAACAATAGTGGGTACTGGCCTAATTCGTCCCTGCTCCCGTTGTTAGGTGTTAATGTGTTGTTAAGTGTGAATTTGTAGCTGTTTCCCTGGGGTCTGGGTTTTTTTCTGGAAAACCATAACTGGTCTTGTCCAGATTGACTGTCGGTGCCCAGGTCTGACAGTGCTGCTCCAGCAGTGCCAGGTTCTGGCGCAGCCTCTGTTCTGTGGGCGACAGCGGGACCAGGTCGTCTGCACAGAGCAGGAACTCGATTTCCATAATTAATGCAGATCAGTAAATCAAGGGACAAAACAATTATTGCGCCCGGGTCCTCAATGGGCTTTGACGTGCTAATGCGTTGGTTTAACAGTCCGAGTGTGGCAAGCCTCTAATGTCTCCCGACTTTGAAAACCAAGTAATAACTTAACTATATGTGCAAACGTTTCATATGTTGCTGTTGTGGATGCCTGTGGAGTGTATCTTATTTGCCGCGTGCCCTCCCCCCCTCTTTCCCTAAATTCAATTCAATTCAAGGTGTTTTATTAGCATGGCAGATGGGTTCAATCAGTGTTGGGTATTTACTTTGCTTTGAGATTCCACTTTTAAAGGTGATATATAAATTTTTGACTAAAATAAATTGATATCTTTGTCTTCTAAGCTTTCTGTGTACAGTGGAGCCTCCTGTCCAGCCAGCACATGTCCACAGACATTCACAACAGCGACATATCATAAAACGTTTGCACATATAGTGTGCAAAAATGCACTTTATTTACTAAAAATAAGACAGAGATACTGTATCAATTTATGTTGCATTAGCCTGATTATGATTAAAAAAACACATATAATTAAACAAGCGTTTGCGATTTAAATCAAAACACGATTTAAATCAATATAAATGTTTATATTGTATCGCATACTGTCCAGCCTCCATTTCTCTATAAAAATTGACTCTATTACACACACACACAATAGAAGCAGGAAGCAGAAGCAGGGACCGTTGTCAGAAGAGAAGAAGGTGACTATTCATTGTTATCAAAAATGACTTAGAATCGATCATGTTGCGATATTTTGAAATATAAAAGTCAATTGATTGTCCATAATATCGCTATTCTATTTTTTCAAAGAAATGTTTGTTAAAAGAAAAGTCCAGCACCAGCTGGATTTGAACACACAACCTGCAAGTTGTTAATCAGGCACGTAGACCAGTAGGCTACAAGACAGCTCGCATGAACAGGCAGGCGAAACAGCCCTACACAGCCCTGTCGCAGTACACGAATATAATCATATCGTTATTAAATTCTTTAGATACGCGATTCCATATTATATTAGCGGAAAAGCTTAAAACTACCACTTTTTCACACGCTATTTCACATGCTAGTTAAATACTTCGATGCTTGAAATGTTTAGGGAGAAATGGAATACCGGTGTGTATTTTTCCTTTAAAGTAACGATTCCTGGAATCTGACTGGCTGACACCCTTCTGAAGTGGTTCCATAAAATCTGGTATACGGAAAAGAAAGCATTGATAAAAAAAGCCTGGATTCTCATGTATCTCATACAAGTATCTTTTAATACAGTCTTTGCTGTGCTCTTGAGGATCCTTGTGATGTTTTGAGCTCTAGTTGAATGATAAGTGTCGCATTTTAAATCAATTTCGTAGTTAGAAAGTATGAAACGCCCTGTTAAAAGCAAGGGAGTTTTTATGCCCGTTGAAGTAAAACAAAATGCCTGACAAAGTATGGCTTGGACAGATTCCAAGTGCTTGTACAAATGTGCTAAAGAAATTAAACTTTGAGTATACAGCTTGTCCAAAGTCATTCATTATTAATACTATTAGTAATATCTTCGGTAAAGGCTTTGATGCATAAATATTTCTGATAAAGGTAGGTTGTGTACTTTTGTCCAGCTGAGCAATCTTGCTTTCATAAAATATATACGCGATTCAATATTATATTCCCTTTTAATCAAATTCTAAAAGTATGCCTGTTGACTCCGGTATCTCTTTAGTTAAAGACTGCGATGCTTAAAATGTTTAGGGAGAAATGGAATACTGGTGTGTATTGTTTCTTTAAAGTACCAAGACCAGCCATATACTGTATGTTTATGTTCCAAAATTAATATCGTTTATGGCCTTCACACGTGTTACAGTATGCTCCTATTCTTTTTATGCTCAGCTACTAAGATTTCCTTTCAGTGGTAAAATTCAATATCTACAACGGGCACAGCAAAGACGTTTACTGTAAGTCTTTCTACGACAGACCAACGGACCACGAGTGCCCCTGTCGGTCAACCAATCACGTACTGCGGTGCCTCGCGTCATCTTGCGTCACAATGCGTGACACCACCTGCAGTACGTGTCTGTAACGCGCACTTTGAATGGCTGCATCTGTAGGTGATGCAGTTGGTTACAAATTATCCTGCATTTTGGGGTTACATGATATATTGTATACCCATGACAACAACATGCTACATATTTTAGTGTTTGCTGTTAACTTGCCTGGCTGAGGAAATGCCAGTTTTGGTCATAAGGTAATGTATCACAAAATCTAAGTCAATTGTGAGAAAGGAGGCAGGACGGATGCAACAAGGGGAAGATTGGGTGGTGTGTGGTGTGTAGCAAACGTGTGCAAGTGGAGCTCAGCAGCGTGAGAATAAAATTTGACCTCATCCTTAATCATTTCACTTTTCATTCACTTTTTGAATAAAAGAAACAAAATATATTTGTATTACATGAATAACACTTTTGAATGACATTATCTTATAATTTTATCATTTGAGGTACAGATTATGCCAGGGTAAATCCATTATTACTGTGGTACAGAATCAAAGAGATAAGAACACAAACCAGTGTATCAATAGTTCATTGTTGATAGCATGACATGCCATCAAGAAAAAAAAACATTAATTCATTTTTATGTGATTTTGACTGCCTTTATCTGTTTTAATGTTCCAGTTATATAGTCATATTATACAGTTTTACAACATATTACAGATGCAGCCATTCAAAGTGCGCGGCACAGACACGTACCGCGGGTAACTGGTTACGTCATCGCGCATTGTGACGTGCGATGACGTGCAATACCGCGGTACGTGATTGGTTGAACGACAGGGGCACTCGTGGTGCGTTGGTCGGTTGTAGAAAGATTTTAATGTCTTTACTGTGCCCATTTTAGTATTGAATATTTATATAGAATTTTACCACTGAAGGGAAATCCTAGTAGCTGAGCATAAAAAGAATAGGAGCATAACGCGTGTGAAGGCCATAGACGATATTCATTTTGGAACATAAACATACAGTATTACAGTACATGGCTGGTCTCGGTAAAAATACACACCAGTATTCCATTTCTCCCTAAACATTTTAAGCATCGAAGTCTTTAACTAACATGTGAAATAGCGTGTATAAAAAGTGGTAGTTTTAAGCTTTTCTGCTAATATAATATGGAATCGCGAATCTAAAGAAATTAATAACTATATAATTATATTCATATACTGCAACACAGTAATACAATATAGTCACTCATTGCTACGCAATGCAGAAACACAGCCACAGGTATCTAGCAAAGAGAGGACATTAGCTAGCCAATATGATAAAGGAATAAATGATTTTTTTATTTCTCTTGCACATTTATTTGAACATTTCCATCGATTGTACAAGCACTTTCCAATCCCTAGTTCATCTGCATTTTCTTTTACACTCCCACTGGCGCCGGTCTGTGTCTTTTAGGATATAATGCCGGCGATTTGTGTTAAAACTGGGTTTCCAATAACGCCGCAGAAAACTCTTGTTTTTATGTCCACTATAACGGACAATCTCCCTTGCTTTTAACCGAGCGTTTCATAATTTCCTAAAATGAAAATGCGACAGAATTCTGGGCTACCCCTATACCAGAGATTACGGTAGGCTATAGAATGGTGATTGGCTGACACCATCTGACACCCCTCTGACTGGAGAAAAAAAAACTTGCTGATCTGTTCTACATAGCAGGAAGACATGAGCATATGCTGCTTCTATTCGAAACGCGTATTTTAAAAGTTTAATTAGGAAGTAAAAACCTTACAGCGTACACAGATTTCTAAACTCTGATCAGGAGGAAGAAAAATCACCCGTGTTTCGCACATAAAAAGTGGTTATTAACTATCGAAACCTGTTTTATTTATTTTATTTTTATTTAGATTAAGAGTTCCCGTCACCCCCATTTCCATTTAAATCGCAAACCCGTGTTTAATTTAATATATTTATTGATTCACAATCTGGCAATGCAACGTAAATCGTTACCTTTGTCTTCTGCATAATAATGTTCACCTCTCTATCCAGCAAATTAATAATAAACTTTATTTTCGTCGTCTCCGCTTTAAAGGTACCCCCATAATATTTCATTGCACTTTGACAGATTGTCTTTAAATCAATTGTTGTCAGAATATCCCCACCTCCAAACAAGAACAAAATTGCAACGATTTTATTAACTGGCTGTTTCAGTAACTAAAAGTATATATTTAAAGTAATGATTTAACAATATATGTAAATGTTTTAGGATATGTTTATGTTGTGAATGTCTGTAGATTGTATCTTATTTTTAGTTTTTGTTTTGTTTCACGTTAATTTTATAAGGGAATCTTGATTAAAATACTTTTATTTTTTCAGACAGAATTCACATTCGCTGCAGCCAAATGGCCTTGCAGATCACATATCAAGGAACCAAACAATTATCGCGCCCGGCTCCTCAATGGAATCACTTTAACATGCTAATGCGTTGGTGTAACACTCTGTGTCTACAGTACATTGTAAACAAACCAGTTTCACAGGTATTTTCAACCCCCAGCCACTGTTGTTTCCTCGGTTGTTATCCTGTAAAGCGCTTTGAGGAGCCACCTTTAAAGGCGCTATATAAAATAAAGTTTATTATTATTATTAATATTGATCATATTTTTCCTCCCTGAACTTGTAAATTGTTGTTGTTATTGTTGTTGTTATCCTGTAAAGCGCTTTGAGGAGCCATCTTTAAAGGTGCTATATAAAATAAAGTTTATTATTATTATTATTATTAATATTGATCATATTTTACCTCCCTGAACTTGTAAATTGTTGTTGTTATTGTTGTTGTTATCCTGTAAAGCGCTTTGAGAAGCATACTGTCCAGCTTGTCAGGTGCATTCTCTTGTAAAATAATAAGTAGAGCTTTGGGCTTATTAGTGCTCCACTTACAGCAACCCAATGTAAATACATTTTGTCTCCAAATCCACCACCACTTGTATGAATCATAGCCCTGCCAAACGATGCAAATTCCGCTGCAATGGTTGTGTGCAGGAATTATTCAGTATGGCATCTCCATGTTCAAGTAAACACTGCTCTGTGTGGAAATGCAAATGCATTAAAAAAAGTTGTTTTTTTAAAAAAAGCCACCTTTAAAGGCGCTATATAAAATAAAGTTTATTATTATTAATATTGATGATATTCTTCTTCCCAGGACTCGTAAAATTGTTGTTGTTATTGTTGTTATCCCGTAAAGCACTTTGAGAAGCATACTGTCCAGCATATTGTATTTCATTTCACTTTGACAGATCGTCTTATAATCACTTGTTGTTAGAATATCCCCCAAGAGGATATTCCCCCCAAGAGGATATAGAGGATATCCCCCAAGAGGTATCCAGGTAACAGTGAAACGGGCGTACAGTCTGGGGAGATCGCCTGTTTTCCATGTAAATAGTTCCCTTGTTCCGCACCCCGTGGTGTCTCTCTCTCTGTCTCTCTCTCTCTCGGGCCCGCGCTCTTAGCGGGCTTGTCTTGTGTCTCTCTCTCGTGCTGCTGGTGGGTGGTGACGGAGAAGAAATAAAGCGCAGTTTTTAACTCCACAAGTCTGAGTCTCTGTGTTCGTCCTCAACAAACCCAAATTCATTACATTGGTGTCAGAAGCGGGAGGATGGACAGTGAACGGCCGATGATGTCGGACTCAGAGAAGTGCCGGTTCCCCCAGCAGCCGAGTGACCCCCTAAAGCGCCTTTTGGGGGTGAGCAGCAGCCGCCAGGGGCTGGGACGACCCCTCAGCACCGCCAGTGGCCACAGCCCTTATCAGGGCTACCCCACGGTGACCTACTCAGCGGAAGGGGGGCCCTTTCCCGGGTTGCCTCAGGCCGTGTTGCAGGAAGGAGATACCAGACCAGCGGGGTCCAGCCCGCCACCCCTGCTCCAGCCTCCGCCGGTGAGACCGAGCCGTTATAATGGGGAGATCCCACAGTAGATGTTTGAGGCCTGGTTCCAGATGGCAGACTGGGCAAACGGCTGGTCTCAGGTGGAGATGGTGGGTCACCTTGCCGCCATCCTGGAGGGGAAGGCCTGCCAGGCGTTGCTGGATGTAACCGGGGACCAGCGGTACAACTACGCGACGTTGGCGTCGGCCATCCGGAGGCGTTTTGGCAGGAGAGGGGAGGAGCTGGGACTGCTGTGGGCAAGGTTGGCCCAACGCTGCTGCCTAGCTGGAGAGCTACTGGGTCCAGTCGCCGCAGACGTGGCCTACTTAGCCCGCCAGGGTTACCCTACTAGCGCTCCAGGCATTCCACTGGGCCCTGGCGCCAAATGAGGTGCAGCGCCACGTGATGCTGGCCGCGCCGGTCCTCTTGGAGCAGGCCCTGGCTCTGGCTGAGCAGGCTGATGCTGTATTCGAGGAGACTGGTGGGCACCAACGGAGGGGCGCACGGGGAATCAGATAGGAAGGAGGAGACGGCCAGCACGGCGACACCAGGGGAGCGACGACGGCGGGTCATCTGCCACCGCTGTGTGCAGAAGGGGGCACATCGCCAGGGAGTGCCAGGCGCCGGAGCCCTGGGGACTCTGGAGGCCATCGGGAAACGGGAGCAGGGCAGCCTAAAGGGGGGAAGGCCGGCCTTGAGCAACGCTACCCCCGCTCCGGAAAGCCAGAAGGAACGCTTCACCCCGCCTGCTGTGGGAAGGGTTGGCCACAGCCAGGGCTTATTTCTTCCCTGCCTCACCGAGGACAGACCCTGCCAGGCCCTCGTCGACACCAGTTTTGACCATCACCCTGCTGCGGCCTGGTGTCCTGCCAGGCACCGAGTCAGCCGGACCCCCAGGGCGCTCACCGTGCACTTTGGGGCTGCGAGGGTGAAACACCCCTTCTACCTTGCCCCAGTCCATGAGGACTGTATCCTGGGGTTGGACTGGTTGCAGCAGATGGGTGGTTGCGCTTCTCTGAGTCCGACATCATCAGCCATTCACTGTCCATCCTCCCGCTTCTGACACCAATGTAATGAATTTGGGTTCATTGAGGACGAACACAGAGACTCAGACATGTGGAGTTAAAAACTGTGCTTTATTTCTTCTCCGTCACCACCCACCAGCAGCACTCCCGCACCCAGACGAGAGAGAGACACAAGACAAGCCCGCCAAGAGCACGGGTCCGAGAGAGAGGGAGAGAGACAGAGAGAGAGAGAGACACCAAGGGGTGCGGAACCAGGGAACTATTTACATGGAAAATGGGCGATCTCCCCAGACTGTATGCCCGTTTCACTGTTAAGTGTTTTACGGGATAACAACAATAACAACAACAATTTTACAAGTCCTGGGAGGAAGAATATCATCAATATTAATAATAATAATACACTTTATTTTATATAGCGTCTTTAAAGGTGGCTTTTTTTTTTAACTTTTTTTAAATGCATTTGCATTTGCACACAGAGCAGTGTTTACTTGAACATGGAGATGCCATACTGAATAATTCCTGCACACAACCATTGCAGCGGAATTTGCATCGTTTGGCAGGGCTATGATTCATACAAGTGGTGGTGGATTTGGAGACAAAATGTATTTACATTACACAGAGACTCAGTAGCAATAGCAATTAGCAATATCAAAATAGCAATATTATGGACACACAATTGACTTTAAAAAAAAACAACATTTTTTGACAGCTGGTTTTTGTTGACAGCTTGACACAAGTTTATCAGTGAAAAGACCACGGGCATTCTTCCTCCCCCCTACATTCTCAGAGTAGAATATAATTTATTATTAGCACAATTTATTACAGTGCTTAATTTAATATTATTGATTACTAATAGTTTATGCTAACACCTAGCTTTCTTAATGTGAGAAGTACTACCGTCTGTACTGTACAGTAAGTACTTACTGTACTTACTGTACTGTACTTAAGAACTACTAGTGTAAGCAAAAAAAAAGGGGTTTTGGAGGGGGGGGGGGTGTCTTTAGCTGGAAGACTCGCCACCTTCTACTTTGAAAATACCTGTGAAACCGGTTTAATTCGTCACAGCCAGCACTCCCGCAGAGAGTGATGAAAACCGCGCAGCACCAGGCGAATCCACATTAATATGTTGGGCTTTTGGGTTCGGGTGGATTTGCGCCCTACAGTTCAAACTGCAGTACCGCTGTGTACTGTACATACAGTACAGTACGAACGTGTTATTTTGAAATATAAAAAATTTCAATATACTGTAGGAGAAATTGAGTATTGGTGTGTATTTTTTTGGTGCGTTTTATGCTTACCTACTAAAATTTCCCTTCAGTGGTAAAATTCCATATAAATATTCAATACTAAGCGGATTAAAATGTGCACAGTAAAGAGATTAAATGATAAAATCTTTTCACCAACGACCAATACACCACATTATCTTCTGTGTCGCATTAACATTGGAATGTTTTTTTTTACAAGTATCAAAAGAAGCGATACACAACCTGTCTCCTCTATAACTCTTCAGTTTACAGAGAAATTCTGCCAGAGCCTCACAACATTGTCCAATAATACTCTTCTTGTGTCTAATTTTTAGTTAAGCAGGATTTGAGCTACAGACCATAACAGACCAAGAAACAGAATCCACCTGCGATTCGGGTGTTAACAAAACGTGTTTACAAAGAAAGTGAAATACAGTAATACTACCAGCTATATAGATACATATATTTAGATATTTAGATCCTTAAATTAATATAATTATTAATTTCTTTAGATACGTGATTACATATTCTCGATTGGAATCTGACTAGCTGACACCCTTCTGAAGCGGTACCATAATCTCTGGTATACGGACGCCCCAGAAATTTGACTTTTTACTGTGTGATAAATTTTAAATACTAATTCTTAGTGTCGATAAGAAAGCGTAGATAAAAAAGCTTGGATTCTCATGTATCTGGTACAAATATCTTTTAAATAGTCTTTGTTGTGCTCTTGAAGATCTTTGTGATATTTTGAGCTCTGGTTGAATGATAAGTGTCGCAGTTTAAATAATTTCCGTTGTTAGAAATTATGAAACGCTCTGTTAAAAGCAAGGGAGTTTTTATGTCTGTTATACTAAAAGAAAATGCCCGACGAACTAGGGATTGGACAGTTTTTCAGTGCTTGTACAATCGATGGAAATGTTCAAATAAATGTGCTAAAGAAATAAACAAAAAAAGTAATTTATTCCTTTATCATATTGGCTTGCTAATGTCCCGTCCTTGTTAGTTAGATCAACAAAATATTGTGGTGTTACTTTTTGTCGATGAAAAAATAAAGTATTTTCATTTAAAATGACGGTTACAAATAATGTGGACCAGCGTAATACTTTGAGCTTACAGCTTGTCCAAGGTCATTCATTATTAATAATATGAGTAATATCTTTGGTAAAGGCTTTGATGCATAAAATATTTCTGCATAATTAAAATATTTATGATAAAGGTAGGTTGTGTACTTTTGCCCAACTGAGCAATCTTGCTTTCATAAAATATACCAACTTTTTAATGACTGATGATTAACATGCTGTAATACACAGTTTAAATTTAAAAGCTCAAATGCTGTACATGAGAGGTTAAGCTTTATTGGCTCCTCCTGGCAGTTTTACAAGGTGATTCCGGATACTTTCCGGTATGACGTCAAATGACATGATACACCGTGTGATACTGCGTGAAACTGCGTTTTGATTCGACACGCCCACCGGGGTATACCGCGAAATACCCCACCCTTTTTGAATGGCTGCATCTGTACATGCCACATTGTTGAATCAGGTCATTTTATTTCAAACAGGCGAGACAGACGTCTACATTGTGTGCACTGGTGTATTAAATCAGTATACTGAGAGGCATTTGTTTCTTCTATAACAAACATGGACTGGAGCACATCAAAATGGCAAACTTCTGAATATTGAATTGTACTTATATTTTGTATCAATACTGTAAATGAGAAATGTACAGTATATATGTAAATTACAGATGCAGCCATTCAAAGTGCACGGCATAGACACGTACCGGAAGTAATTGGCTACGGCCTCGCGCATTGTGACGCACGATGACAAAAAATACCGCGGTACGTGATTGGTTGACCAACAGGGGCACTCGTGGTGCGTTGGTCGGTCGCAGAAAGATTTAAATGTCTTTACTGTGCCCGTTTAAGTATTGAAGATTTATATGGAATTTTACCACTGAAGGGAAATCTTAGTAGCTGAGCATAAAAAGAATAGGAGCATACTGTAACGCGTGTGAAGGCCATAAACGATATTAATTTTGGAACATAAACATACAGTATATGGCTGGTCTCGGTAATTTAAAGAAAAAATACACACCAGTATTCGACTTCTCCCTAAACATTTTAAGCATCGAAGTCTTTAACTAACGTGATACCGGAGTCAACAAGCATACTTTTAGAATTTGATTAAAAGGGAATATAATATGGAATCGCGTATCTAAAGAAATTAATAACGATATAATTATATTCATGTACCGCAACACAAGAATAGTACACGCTGTACGATGTCTGTTGATAATGTTTCTGTAGGGCTTTTTCAACACTCCTCATGTGGCCTTGCCGGTGGCGCTGTGGGTTAGGTTCCTGACTCCCACATCACACGTTGGGTGTTCGGAACCATGACTTTTTTTTTTAACAAACATTTCTTTGAAAAAATAAAACGTTTCCCTGGGTCAGAGATTAAATAAAACTTCACTCGCACCAAACAAATTTATATTTCTAAATATCACAACATGATCGAATTTAAGTCATTTTAATAACAATGAATAGTCACCTATGCGTTACAATATAAACATTTATATTGATTTAAATCATGTTTAAATCGCCTTTTTTTAAAACCCATAAATAAAGCTGATACTGTTTAGACTTTTAATTATTTAAAACTGTATTACAGCAGCACAATGCACAATGCAACATAAATCGCTATCTTTGTCTTCTGCTTAATAATGTTCACCTCTCTGTCCAGCAAATTAACAATAGTAATAATAATGAACTTTATTGTATATGGCGCCTTTAAAGGTGGCTCCTCAAAGCGCTTTACAGGATAAAAACAATTACAACAATACTGTTAGGCTGGGCAAACTATTTTTTTTTTAAAGAAATACAAAATGAGATATAAAGATGTGTTCCGGCTTAGACATTAACGAAGAGCATAAGGAAGGTCATAAAGGTCATAAACGATATTAATTTTGGAACATCAACATATTATGTAAACTATATGTTGCTGTTATTGGTATTTTAAAGAAAAAATACTGTAAAATTCTGGGTTCGGTACAATGTTTCAGGCATTCATGTGAAGGACAACAGAGCTTTCACTGGCCGATTATCAAACTTTATTGATAAAACAAAAACAAAAACTATCCGACCAAGCCAGAAGAAGACAAAAAGAATAACGGACACAGCGCGAGCCTGCATTCTCTCCTCAGCCGTCCACACCACATTTTTCCCTGGGTCAGAGATTAAATAAAACTTCACTCACACCAAACAAATTACCACACACTGAACACTGAACATGTTAACCCAAATATGTCTCACAATACTTTTATGGTACATTACTTTGCTAAAATGTATTTAAAAATAAAAACAATTACAAACGCCAGCAGAGAGAGAGACACACACACAGTTCTTCATTGTCAAAAAGTAATTGTTTTTTACTTTGTCAGCACCCAGACAAACGCAAACGCGTTATTAATGAAATGCTTTTATTCATTCTTAATCGAACTCACAAGTTGTCATCTGCTGTTGAAGCTCTGTGAGACTAGACTCACACATGGCTAGACTTGACTATTTAACCATGAGATTATGTTTATGTTTATTAATCTTCCTTGTTATGCACTGAAAATGATAAGCACCCCAAACACGGGGGCGGCGTAGCGGTCGGCTCTGGCTTTCCCATCTATACCGATGCACTGCAAGTACAACCCCCCTCTCTGCGGGAGTGCTGGCTGTGACGAATTAAACCGGTTTCACAGGTATTTTCAAAGTAGAAGGGGGCGAGATTTCCAGCGAAAGACACCTCCCCCCCTCCAAAACCCAGTAAGTACAGTACTTACTAGTTAAGAAAGCTAGGCTCCTCAATGAAATCGCTTTTATCATGCTAATGCGTTGGTGTAACAGTCCGGGCCTGGCAAGCTTCTAATGTCTCCCATTAAACGTTTTATTTTTTCAAAGAAATGTTTGTTAAAAAAAAAGGCATGGCTCCGGCTGGATGTGAACACCCAACGTGTGATGTGGGAGTCAGAAACCTAACCCACAGCGCCACCGGCAAGGTCGCATGAGGAGTGTTGAAAAAGCCCTACAGAAACATTATCAACAGACATCGTACAGCGTGTACTATTCTTGTGTTGCGGTACATGAATATAATTATATCGTTATTAATTTCTTTAGATACGCGATTCCATATTATATTCCCTTTTAATCAAATTCTAAAAGTATGCTTGTTGACTCCGGTATCACGTTAGTTAAAGACTTCGATGCTTAAAATGTTTAGGGAGAAATGGAATACTGGTGTGTATGTTTCCTTTAAAGTACCGAGACCTGCCATATACTGTATGTTTATGTTCCAAAATTAATATCGTTTATGGCCTTCACACGCATTACAGTATGCTCCTATTCTTTTTATGCTCAGCTACTAAGATTTCCCTTCAGTGGTAAAATTCCATATAAATATTCAATACTTAAACAGGCACAGTACAGACATTAAATATACATATACATACTGTATACAGTACAGTTTGCATACAGTAATATGTTTATGTTCCTAAATCAATCTCTTTTATGAGCATGTGAAAGGCATGGTGAATTGGAGATTCTCAAAAATTACTGTACTTTGCATGATTGGAAACAAATGCGTGATTGCGAAATGCTGTGGTGTTACTTTTACAAAGAAGGTCAATGAAAAAAAGAATGTGGACCAGGGCAATACTTTGAGTTTACAGCTTGTCCAAGGTCATTCATTATTAATACTATTAGTAATATCTTCGTTAAAGACTTTGATGGCTACAGCTCAAACATGACAGGTTGAGCTTTATTAGCTCCACCTTGCGGAAATTCCGGATACTATTATTTTACTTACGGTACCACGTGGTATTATGAGGTACTATACGAGAATTTACGGTAACTCGCGGTAGGCTGCGTTAAGCGCACCGCAAAATAATACGGTATCGCCCGTTTGTTTTGAATGGCTGCATCTGTATAACATTTTTCCTTCTGTTTTCAATTGAAACTATTTTATCTTTATGTCTTTTTTTACATATAGAATATAATTTAATACATTTAAATTGATCTTTAGGCAACACTGGTATATTTCTGGATGATGAGACATTATGTAAAACACAACATTCCATATAATAAAGGTCGTATGAATTGAGAGGTTCACACACATAGTAAATAGCTTAGGCTATAGCTACAGATGCAGCCATTCAAAGTGCGCGGCACAGACACGTACCGCAGGTAATTGGCTACGGCGTCATGCATCGTGACGCGCTATGACGCAAAATACCGCGGTGCGTGATTGGTTGACCGACAGGGGCACTCGTGGTCCGTTGGTCTGTCGTAGAAAGACTTACTGTAAACGTCTTTACTGTGCCCGTTGTAGATATTGAATTTTACCACTGAAGGGAAATCTTAGTAGCTGAGCATAAAAAGAATAGGAGCATACTGTAACGCGTGTGAAGGCCATAAACGATATTAATTTTGGAACGTAAACATACAGTATATAGCTGGTCTTGGTACTTTAAAGAAAAAAATACACACCAGTATTCCATTTCTCCCTAAACATTGTAAGCTTCGAAGTCTTTAACTAACGTGATACCGGAGTCAACAAGCATACTTTTAGAATTTGATTAAAAGGGAATATAATATGGAATCGCGTATCTAAAGAATTTAATAACGGTATTCGTGTGCTGCGACAGGGCTGTGTAGGGCTGTTTTGCCTGCCTGTTCATGCGAGCTGTCTTGTAGCCGACTGGTCTAGGTGCGTGACTACCAGTTGGCAGGTTGTGTGTTCGAATCCAGCTGGTGCTGGACTTTTCTTTTAACAAACATTTCTTCGAAAAAATAGAATAGCGATATTATGGACAATCAATTGACTTTTATATTTCAAAATATCGCAACATGATCGATATTTGCGATATTTTGAACATATCTTCCCTTCTGACAGCGGTTCCTGCTTCTATTGTGTGTGTGTGTGTGCAACAGAGTAAATTTTTATAGAGAAATGGAGGCTGGACAGTATGCGTTACAATATAAACATTTATATTGATTTAAATCGTGTTCTGATTGAAATCGCAAACGCGTGTTTAATTATGTGTTTTTTAATCATAATCAGGCTAATGCATTTCTACATTTTCTGTATGAACCAGCTTAGAGGTTCATACAGAAAGACAGCTTGTGTTTAAATTGAGTGTAAGGTAATTTATGCATCTAAAGTCATGGTCAGCATTTATTATTGTACTGTTCTGTAAACTTTTTCTGTGCCTAGTCACATTATTTTATAGCGTTTTTATTGCGTTATTAAATCCGGTGGCGCTGTGTGTTAGTTTCCTGACTCCCATTATTTAAACTGCGACACTGATCATTCATCTCTAAATAAACTTTATTTTATATAGCGTTTTAAGCGAATAGGTAATTAGATTGCTCATAAACCTAATCGCTTTTTCTACATAAACACAGCGTGATTGCTCTCTGAAAATGCTTTTCCTTTATTTTTAAAGTAGGCTCAGATTTCAACTATAGATCGTATTATTATAAACTGTCTTGGAAAAATGTATTTTATGTAAACCATGTTTGCTATTAATTCATTTAGGGCTAAAATACGTTCATTCTCTTCCAATCGAGTCGAGTTGACATTGGAAGCCTGCCACACCCGGACTGTTAAACCAACGCATTAGCACGTCGCCAGTATTGGCTTTAGTATTCCCCCCCTCTCCCCTCAGTTCAATTCAATTCAAGGTGTTTTATTTGCATGACAGATGGGTACAAGCAGTGTTGGGTATGTATATTGTAACGCTTACGGCAGACAGGCACTGTGTAAGAGCCGGCGCACCAGAGCAGCGCACCGAGGGAGCGTCTGCATTTATAACTTAGTTTTTAAAATCAGTCAAGCAATATGAAGCATCTCCTTTTACTTAGTGCCTGAGCATAAAAAGAATAGGAGCATACTGCAACGCGTGTGAAGTCCATAAACAATATTAATTTTGGAACTTAAACATACAGTATATGGCTGGTCTCGGTACTTTAAAGAAAACATACACACCAGTATTCCATTTCTCCCTAAACATTTTAAGCATCGAAGTCTTTAACTAACGCGATACCGGAGTCAACAAGCATACTTTTAGAATTTGATTAAAAGGG
Source organism: Atractosteus spatula (assembly GCF_055471065.1). NCBI lineage: Eukaryota > Metazoa > Chordata > Actinopteri > Semionotiformes > Lepisosteidae > Atractosteus > Atractosteus spatula. The sequence continues at coordinate 42,380,378 of NC_142706.1, forward strand.
AATATAATATGGAATCGCGTATCTCAAGAATTTAAAGACCAGACAATCGCAAACGCATTTTCAATAAAATTATTTTATTCATTCAGCAGTTTGTGAGAGGGACATCCAGCAGGGAGAGACACACACACCGGTTTTCATTGACAAAATTGTTTTTTTTCAATTCCTCTTGTCTAACAGGAATGTTTTGTTTGTGGACAGACTGTTAGACAAGAGGAAAAGACCGCCTCCTCCTACGAAGCATTTCATTGATCCTATCACGAATTCTTTTCCAGTCGTACGCAGCAAGGGTTGAGAATCTCCGATTCACCATCGTACTAATGGTTTCCCGGAGATTGCAAGGCAAGGCACTTTTGCCTCTGGACCCATCGAAATTTACAGACGTGGTCCACCCCCAGTAAATTTCAAAAGTCACAAGATTTATTGTAGATATATTATAATATATAAGATATATTGTAGAACCGCTGATTCTTATGGAATGTGTTCCGCAGGAGATTCAAATTTTTATTTATTTTTTAATCGCGTATCTAAGGAAATCTCAGTATAACTTTGTTCATGAACAAACAGTGGCATGTTACATTATCATTAGTTTTTTTTAACAAGGCTCGCCAGCTAATGTGAATCGAAACCTGTCTTGCTAGCTTTTAAAGTCGTGCATGTGTAAACGACAATTGAAATAGAGAAAAAAAGACCTGACTGACAAGCCGATACATACTCTTAGAGTTTGATTAATAGGGAATATAATACAAAAATACAGTAAGGGACTTAAAAGTTAAAGGAGATGCTTCATATTGCTTGACTAATTTTAAAAACTAAGTTATAAATGCAGACGCTCCCTCGGTGCCGCGCCGGGTGTAAATATCAAAGTACTGTATACATTCCCAACAAGAATTGTACCCATCTGTCATGCAAATAAAACACCTTGAATTGAATTGAATTGAGGGAGAGAGGGGGTAGGGGGACAAATATACTGTAGACAGGACTCAAGGCAAATAAGATACTTATGGGTACGCAGGCATTCACGACAGCAACATACAAAACGTTTGCACGCACTGAGTTAAGTTATTACTTGGTTTTCAAAGTGCAATGAAATACAATATTGTTGTTGCTGCTGTTCTGGTTGTTTTTATCCCGTAAAGCGTTTTGAGAAGCCACCTTTAAAGGCGATATATATTGTAGAACCGCTGATTCTTATGGAATGTGTTCCGCAGGAGATTCAAATTTTTATTTATTTTTTAATCGCGTATCTAAGGAAATCTCAGTATAACTTTGTTCATGAACAAACAGTGGCATGTTACATTATCATTAGTTTTTTTAACAAGGCTCGCCAGCTAATGTGAATCGAAACCTGTCTTGCTAGCTTTTAAAGTCGTGCATGTGTAAACGACAATTGAAATAGAGAAAAAAAGACCTGACTGACAAGCCGATACATACTCTTAGAGTTTGATTAATAGGGAATATAATACAAAAATACAGTAAGGGACTTAAAAGTTAAAGGAGATGCTTCATATTGCTTGACTAATTTTAAAAACTAAGTTATAAATGCAGACGCCCCCTCGGTGCCGCGCCGGGTGTAAATATCAGATTCCTGTTAGACAAGAGGAATTGAAAAAAACCAATTTTGTCAATGAAAACCGGTGTGTGTGTCTCTCCCTGCTGGATGTCCCTCTCACAAACTGCTGAATGAATAAAATAATTTTATTGAAAATGCGTTTGCGATTGTCTAGTCTTTAAATTCTTGAGATACGCGATTCCATATTATATTCCCTTTTAATCAAATTCTAAAAGTATGCTTGTTGACTCCTTTATCGCGTTAGTTAAAGACTTCGATGCTTAAAATGTTTAGGGAGAAATGGAATACTGGTGTGTATGTTTTCTTTAAAGTACCGAGACCAGCCATATACTGTATGTTTAAGTTCCAAAATTAATATTGTTTATGGACTTCACACGCGTTGCAGTATGCTCCTATTCTTTTTATGCTCAGGCACTAAGTAAAAGGAGATGCTTCATATTGCTTGACTGATTTTAAAAACTAAGTTATAAATGCAGACGCTCCCTCGGTGCGCTGCTCTGGTGCGCCGGCTCTTACACAGTGCCTGTCTGCCGTAAGCGTTACAATATACATACCCAACACTGCCTGTACCCATCTGTCATGCAAATAAAACACCTTGAATTGAATTGAATTGAGGGGAGAGGGGGGGAATACTAAAGCCAATACTGGCGACGTGCTAATGCGTTGGTTTAACAGTCCGGGTGTGGCAGGCTTCCAATGTCAACTCGACTCGATTGGAAGAGAATGAACGTATTTTAGCCCTAAATGAATTAATAGCAAACATGGTTTACATAAAATACATTTTTCCAAGACAGTTTATAATAATACGATCTATAGTTGAAATCTGAGCCTACTTTAAAAATAAAGGAAAAGCATTTTCAGAGAGCAATCACGCTGTGTTTATGTAGAAAAAGCGATTAGGTTTATGAGCAATCTAATTACCTATTCGCTTAAAACGCTATATAAAATAAAGTTTATTTAGAGATGAATGATCAGTGTCGCAGTTTAAATAATGGGAGTCAGGAAACCCAATAAAAATGCAATAAAAACGCTATAAAATAATGTGACTAGGCACAGAAAAAGTTTACAGAACAGTACAATAATAAATGCTGACCATGACTTTAGAAGCATAAATTACCTTACACTCAATTTAAACACAAGCTGTCTTTCTGTATGAACCTCTAAGCTGGTTCATACAGAAAATGTAGAAATGCATTAGCCTGATTATGATTAAAAAACACATAATTAAACACGCGTTTGCAATTTAAATCAGAACACGATTTAAATCAATATAAATGTTTATATTGTAACGCATACTGTCCAGCCTCCATTTCTCTATAAAAATTTACTCTGTTGCACACACACACACAATAGAAGCAGGAACCGCTGTCAGAAGGGAAGATATGTTCAAAATATCGCAAATATCGATCATGTTGCGATATTTTGAAATATAAAAGTCAATTGATTGTCCATAATATCGCTATTCTATTTTTTCGAAGAAATGTTTGTTAAAAGAAAAGTCCAGCACCAGCTGGATTCGAACACACAAAATGCCAGTTGGTAGTCACGCACCTAGACCAGTCGGCTACAAGACAGCTTGCATGAACAGGCAGGCGAAACAGCCCTACACAGCCCTGTCGCAGCACACGAATACCGTTATTAAATTCTTTAGATACGCGATTCCATATTATATTAGCAGAAAAGCTTAAAACTACCACTTTTTCACACGCTATTTCACATGCTAGTTAAATACTTCGATGCTTAAAATCGTTAGGGAGAAATGGAATACCGGTGTGTATTTTTCCTTTAAAGTGCCGATTCCTGGAATCTGACTGGCTGACACCCCTCTGAAGTGGTTCCATAAAATCTGGTATACGGAAAAGAAAGCGTTGATAAATACAAGTGTCTTTTAATACACTCTTTGCTGTGCTCTTGAGGATCCTTGTGATATTTTAAGCTCTAGTTGAATGATAGGTGTCGCATTTTAAATCATTTTCGTAGTTAGAAATTATGAAACGCCCTGTTAAAAGCAAGGAAGTTTTTATGCCCGTTGAAGTAAAACAAAATGCCTGACAAAGTATGGCTTGGACAGATTCCAAGTGCTTGTACAAATGTGCTAAAGAAATTATACTTTGAGTATACAGCTTGTCCAAAGTCATCCATTATTAATACTATTAGTAATATCTTCAGTAAAGGCTTTGATGCATAAATATTTCTGATAAAGGTAGGTTGTGTACTTTTGTCCAACTGAGCAATCTTGCTTTCATAAAATATACCAACATTTTAATGACTGATGATTAACATGCTGTAATACACAGTTCAAAATTAAAGGATCAAATGCTGTACATGAGAGGTTAAGCTCCCCCTGGCGGTTTTACAAGGCGACGCCGGATAGTTAACCACGTGACACCACGTTAACTGCGTCATACCGCGTGATACTGCAACACGCCCACCGGGGTATGCCGCGAAATACCTCACGCATTTTGAATGGCTGCATCTGTATGATAATTCTATCACTCACCCTGCAAAGTCCAAAATCATTCCGACAATCCTACTCTAAAACTTCAAATTAAAAAAAACTTCTAAGAACTTCTAATTAAAAGAACTTCTTGTAACATTTTTGTACAAAAATAGGCATATAGCATAATGGAGATGTCATTCTTCAAACAAGACTTAAAACCTAGATGCTTTCCTCTTGGTATCATTGGTATTAAAGATCCTACAACATCATTTTGAATTAAGTTAGAGTCCTACTTACCTTATTCAGTATTTCTGAAGGAGGGGACCAAAGAAGCAAATTTTATTTTAAGTTATTTCTTATCTTCATCAAAGTCATGGTCGGTCTTATGTAGTTTGCTGACAGTAGTAAACTAGCTGCTACAAAAACAATTACGCAAAACTCTGCTTTACCACAGAAGCATGTATAAAAATACAACTGTGCAATTGAAATATTGGCATAAAGGAAACCACTCAAAATTTATATGAATCAGGATAGAGAAAGCATTTTATATTTCAGGAAATCTCTCTCTTACCATGCTGCAAAAGCAATTTTAAATTGGTAAGTCATATTGTTGTTATGAGGTAACATACATTTCTCATGTTGTTAAAAAAAAAAGCAGGTACCAGCATTTTTCACCTGATGCTCTGTATAGAACATCTTGAAGAATGTGGGAATAAGACCTTATTGTATGATGATCATCATAATTGTGGATTTGCATGTCTTTTTCCTTGTTCAGCCACTTTTAATACCCAATGGCAATCAATTCACTTTCCAGACTCTTTGATAAACATTGGTAAACTACTAGATTATTAAAAACAAACTGAGGATTAAACCTATTTATATATACTATACTGTGTATATATAAAACATATGTGGATATTAATTTATTAGGGGTGTGGAGTAAATTATATTATTAATATAGTTGTGCTATTACTATATGTTTTCAAACATCTTTAGCATATTTTAATGCAGATGTTTTACAGTATATACAATGTATAAATAAGGTTACTATAAACATGTGAATGTCAGTGCTATATACAATATTTACTGTACAGTGCACAAGTCTACACCCCTTTGAACTTTATTCACATTTTGTTTGGTTTCATGTTGAAAAGTGTACCTTCCAGTTTCAGCTTTCTCCCAGAGGACACCAGGTTTTCCTCAAGGACTTTTCTGTTCTTCACTCCATTCATTTTGTGTCTTTCTTGACAAGTGTCTCAGACCTTGCTGATGAAGTAAATCCCCATGACATGATGCTATCACCACCATGCTTCACAGTAGGAATGGTGATCTTTGGGTGAAGTACTGTGTTGGGTTTGCACCAAATGTAATGCTTTGCTGTTAGGCCAAAGTTCTTCAGATTAGCTTTGTCAGACCACTGAACGTTTTGCAACGTTTGCCTTCTTGCCATCCTGCCACAGAGCCCGGATTTGGGGAGTGCTTGGAATATTGTTGTCATACCTACTTCAACCAGTACTGGCCATAAAAACATGTAGCTTTTTCAAAGTTTCCATTGGCCTAGTGGTAGACTCTCTCCTCAATTTTATTTGTTTCTCTTCCATCCAGTCCTGGTGGTGCCATACACCTTCTACTTACTAATAACCATCTTGACTGTGCTCCAAGGATTAATAAAGGCCTTTGGAATTTTTTATACCCATCCCTTGATCTGTGCCTTTCCACAACTTTGTCCTTGAGTTACTTTGAAAGATTCTTGGTGCTCATGGATATGTTTATACTTTTTAAAAGAACTACCCAGAAAATTTAGGAACTGCTGAATTTATCCTGAAAGTTTGTGAATCACTATGATTTAACACAAGTGAAGGCCAATTAACTTGGTGTGTGAATTAGAAAGTGATTAGTTACATCTGAGCTATTACAAGGGAGTGGACATACTGTATCTAAAAAAAGTTTTAGTTTTTAATTTTTATTTTTCTAAAAATATGTGGAGACTGGTATGGCAGGACCATGTGGCAGGGCTATATGTAAAATAAGTTTATGCATCTTTCATATTTTGATACCACATTTCTGACAAAAACGCAATTTGGTCCATTTTAGTCATTTTTATGCACTTTGTCATGATTGTGAAATAGAAAAACAGTAGTGTTGCCATTATAGAAAAAAAAATGCACGTCTTAATGCTATTGCAGAAATGGGAAAAGGGTCTTCATTCCCCAACTCTAATTTCTCGTAGGATGCTGTTGCAGTTACAGTTGATGTTTTTTTCAGACTATTTTGGTTTAAGTGATAAAAACACACCATCTTAATATCTTGGGTGAATATCTTTATAAAAAAAAGTGGAATTTAATAGTCAGCAAAGAAAAAGTAATAGGTTTATTCCATGCTGAAAAAAAGAAGAAAGAAAACACAACGTTTCGGCCGTGGAGCCTTCTTCAGGTGTATAATAGTCAGTTCAATAAAGGCTGTAGCTTGCTTTTGCAAAAATCTTTTTATTTTATTTTGATTTTTTATTGTTTTAAAATTATTTTGAAGCCTAAATATGAATGGTCCATAATTACATAATTTGTTGCCTGCATAATTTTATAAGTGTGAATTGTGTCCTATCCATGACGTAGACTTACTTGTCTTGCCTGTGCCAGTTGCAATAGGTGTCTATGTCACTGTGTGACCTTCTAGGGATAAAATGGTTACTGAAAATTGAATAATGGATAGAAATGTTTGAATGTTGTCTGTATTTTTCAGTCCCAGCTCTCAATTTTGCCATCTCAATTGTAAATTGTAATTGACTTTTTCCATCTGTGTATGTGTGTATGGGGGTGGGAGGGGGAGTATTCCTACTAATGTGCTAGTGCAGAGTTTGAAAATGCCCCCACAAACACAATAACAACTATGAAGGAAGTTGTTTGGGAATTTCCCAAATGTAAATAATTAAAAGACTTCTTTTATTTTTGTCACCCTGTGTGGATTCTCATTTGAGTGAAGCTTGTAGTAGTATATACAAATACAATGACAATACAAGGGAAGTCCGCACAAATATAAATACAAATGTGTGTGTGCATGCATAACAAGCAGATTTTTATATTAAAATTATATATATTGGTGATCATGGTAGTGGAAGAGAGTGTATTAGTATTATAATATGCATATAATGTAATTACAGGAAAATTCAACAACAGATCAAGGTGAAATGTTCCTCTGGATTAAAAAACATATAATTAAAACTGTGTTTCATATCATATCTTTCAATTCAGTACACCATTGCAGCAAAGGGCTTACTCAGCAATGAATAAGGGAGCAGGCAGAAGGGTTGAAAGCAAAAAGAAAACTTCCATGAAAGGAAAAGCTCTGCATTAATTATGGTAAAGAAGACATTCTTAATTACTGCTCTCTCAAAAATCCATAACAACACTTATATATATATAAGGCAAGCCACTTAGGTTTATTATTTCTACAGGAACCCCCAGATTGTTACTATGGTACAAACAAGCTTTGTAATATAAACTTTTGAAGTTTAATAAAGTATCACAGATTCTATGTCCAATGACATAGCAGTACCTTCACTGATGAGGTTGTCTGACAGGCTGGGGTCAGTATTAGGTAAGCTGTCTGACTATCCAATCATTGCTTGTGTCCATTGAAACAGGCTCTAGACACAAAGAAAGACAAACACAGAGGGTCACTTTGATATACTATAGTAGTTCAGGTGGGTAGCTGCGTCAGCATGCGTAGGCTGCAAAGGAACAAGTAATAGGTTTATTCCATGCTGAAAAAAAGAAGAAAGAGAACACAACGTTTCGGCCGTGGAGCCTTCTTCAGGTGTGAGAGAGACAGGGTAGTAGGCAAAGGTAAAGTAGCGGGAGAACAAAGGTTGGGAGGGAGGAGGAGTGAGAGGCAGGAGTAGGGGACCGAAAGAGAGGCCAATCAAGAGGTGTGAAGTCAGAATGGGTGCAAAGAGGTGTGAAATGAAACTTCCAATGAATGGAGAAAATTTAAAAGAACAGTAGTCTGTCGTTAAGGGAAGGGAGAATGTGTGATCCTAGCTGCAGAATAATTTTAGTTTCGGTGGTCTTTCTGATGTATGAGTTCGGAAAACCGTCTTTGAGAACACAGACAGAGAGATTAGAGTGGTCGTGGCCGTCAGAGGTGAAATGAGAAACAATGGGCTTGGAGAGATCTTTAATCTTCACAACCCTGACGTGTTGTCTGAAGCGGTCTCCGAGTCTCCTTCCTGTTTCTCCAATGTAGATGGCTGGGCATTTACTGCAAGAGATACAATAAATAAGGTTGCTGGAGGTACAAGATGCTGTCTGGGTGATCACTACTGTTCTTTTAAATTTTCTCCATTTATTGGAAGTTTCATTTCACACCTCTTTGCACCCATTCTGACTTCACACCTCTTGATTGGCCTCTCTTTCGGTCCCCTACTCCTGCCTCTCACTCCTCCTCCCTCCCAACCTTTGTTCTCCCGCTACTTTACCTTTGCCTACTACCCTGTCTCTCTCACACCTGAAGAAGGCTCCACGGCCGAAACGTTGTGTTCTCTTTCTTCTTTTTTTCAGCATGGAATAAACCTATTACTTGATATACTATATGTAAGCTCCCCATTAATCTTTTTTTTCTTTTTTATTATTGCTGATTTTCTCCTTGTATTTTTTGATTAACAAAAAAACTAGCCACCGCAGTGATTTCTTAGAATATACCATATTTTATCTCGGAACTGGTATAATGGTGTTTTTGAAACATAATAATGTTTTAAATAATGTATAATGTGTTTTTAAAACACATGGGAATGGAATGATTGTAAAAGTGAAAGATTAAAAATATCAAAGAAAATGATTTTAAAATACACAGAAATTCATTAAAAAACACTGATCATTTCTTATATTAATCTGTTTAAGTACCTTTGGTAAATTTCTGAATTTACTTAAATTCAGGTCATATGCATTATAGTTTTGTGTTTCAGTACAAAGCTTTTTATAATCTGAAATAAACATTATTATTGTTTTTTTTATTTTTTTGTAAATTGTAAAGCTCGATTGTCTGTTTTCAAACTAAGTATTATTTGTTCTTCACAAATGTAAGCATCCTCTCACAAGGCACCAGTAAATGTAGGGGTTTTGTGCTTAACTGGGACAATTACTGATTTTAGCAGTAAGTCACAAAATGATTCTTTGATGGCTATTAGAATCAACCTTGCGGGATAACTCAAACAATGCACACACACGGATACTATTACACGAGAATACATTTATTAATGCATAAAATGTGCATAGAAACATAACAGATCTTATCGTGAGGGTTAGCAGAATACAAAAGGTATATATTCAATCACGAAGAGTTACAAACCAAGAGCGACATACATTCAGTATATCATTCATTTAGACCGTTTTGTAAATGAACTTGGATTACAACTTCTACACTAGATACTCAAAAGCAAATACATCACTCATAGGAATTAAATTGATATCAACTGGTGTTGAGGTAACAATTGAATTTTCAAGCTGTAATGCAGAATGTTGATTACTGTTCCAATCTGTGTGGAACGCCAGGCTTGTTGCTGTGTCCAATCGGCGCTCTCTGGCCGGTGCCAAGCAGTGGCCGGTGCGGTGATGGTGTGGGAGAAAGAGGGAGAGATTCCTGCTGCAATGCGCTGCTGATGCACTATGAAGACCGGCTAGTTAGTTTTGGCTTTACTAGCGAGTTTGTGTACAGGAGAAAAGTGACTGTGGGTCCAAGCAAGTCACACTCTTTAGACAGGAAGAAGACCGGTTCGTTCCTGATATAGCACTAGTTCTGAATACTGATTTCAGCTGTCCACAGTTCCAACCGTAGTTCACTTGTTGATCAGGTGAGCTTACGTGGTGGGTTCACGAGGCTTGCTGCTGGGCTAACCTTGGGTGGATCCTTTGGTTACACGCTGGCAACCTCTGTTCTCGACTCTTAGAACAAAGTAAAGTCCTGATACTCGGACACACTGGCCGTTACGTGGTTGTCCGGGCTGAGTCGAGAATGTCCAGGAGGCGCACTGAGGGACCCTGTGCTGCCTGTTTTACCTGGAGGAACTACGGTTATTCATTGGTTGAAAGTGTTGTGGGGTTACCCTGCCCTACCAGTTCCTGATTGGCTGATCTAGGTGGAGCATGAGTAACCATGCACTCTAACCTTGGGGTTGTAAACCACTTGGGATGAGACTCTACCCTGGAATTTTTCCAGACTATAAGGCGCCAGAGATGACCATTCATTAGGGTGGCTGATGTGTCTCAGCTATGGGAGTTGTTCCTTATCAGGACACTCTATCAGCTAGAAAAACACCTTGAACCAAATGGAATGGCCTCTCTGTATCCAGCACCACTGAGATGAGGGAGAGAGAGACTGGCAAGGGAGCAGCAAACTTAATTCCTGCATTTTTAATAAGCCTTGCTGCTTCACAAGCAATAGACACATTCTGAAGTGACCTGCTCAGACTATGATTATCGATTGAAAGACATTTGTGTATATTGAATAAAAGTAGAGTGGTAGTTGAGGCTATATTTTACAAACACCTACGTGTAAATCATTTACAAGACATGGTTTCTAGATAAAACTTGCTCTTAAATCTTTACTGCAACAACAAAAATAACAGACTGACGAAAACAATAAATAATGTTTAATGCCCTTAATTCACTGCAATGGAGGTATAAAATTAAATATTAATGGTTGTTCATACATAATATATACTATTAGGATGCAGTGACATGTACTAAATTACAATCCATACAATGCTAATAAAAAAACATTAATTAAATGCATATCTAACTGTCTAGTATTGTTTTATTATAATTGATTAAATTAGGATGAAACAGGGCTTATTTGACTATATGCATTTTTTGTGTCAATAAAATTATTTAGGTATCATTTAATTTAAGTGACATACTAATCTGCCGAAGGACCATGTCCTCCATAATCTCTGTAGGACATGTCAGTTTAAAAGCATGAGCTGTTCTCACAGGTAGCAACTATTGAGCTCTTTAGCATGAATTCAAAGGCAAGGCTTATCAGTGGGATTCAGAAATTGCTTCAGTGAAGAAGCTGCCTATAAAATCCTGCTCTGCCCTGAAATCCCTGGGTAGGTTCCAAGTTTTCACAGTGCCCGCTAGCACCTGTTAATTACAAAGAATCCAGGATTGACGATATCTGCTCTGTGACCAATTGGATTAGAGGCATTCCTTCTGGCTGTTATTAAGCTAAATCCACCATGCCCCTTTGTTAGGTTGAGTATGATCAAAATGTAAAAATAAAGAAGAAAGAGCTCCATTAGGGACTAGACTATAGTGTCACATGAATTAATTTGCTCATGCATAAAAATGAGCAAAATTTCTTCCCTTTGATGATCATTCAGAATGACAAAGGAAATGAAAAACAAAGAGGAGAAATCTAAACATTTGACAAATATTATCAAGACTAGGTCTGTCTATACAAACGTATAATTTTGACATAATTAATATATTCTGTGGTGCTAGGAGGCCTATGGGTGCACATGTAATTTGTCAGAACTGCTGAGATTACTGGACTGTAATTGTTAAACCTTCACCACTGGGATTTCTGTGATGGAGATGGACGGAACAGATTGTTTTTTTCATTTTTTTATTTCTGTTAACATTAGTTCATGTTGCATTATGTACTGCTTATTTCTCACTTGTTTGTGACCTCTCCGTGAGTGTTGGGGGAAGTGTGGTTGCTACTCCCTCCCCCTCCCCCTCATGTCTGAACTCTTCAGATTACGTATGTTCCTATAACCAAAGGCTTTGGTAGTTTGGAACAATCTGCTGGGCCATGTCATTGAAATAGACACCATGCCTTGCCGAGGGGTGAAATAAGAAGCAGCTTTTATCTATTAGCTCAATTATCTATTAGCAACCAGCTGAGGTAAATGTATTGAATGCTCTCATCTCATTCATTACCCTTTCTTTTTTGGGGGGAAATCCTGGCAGCCACTAAGTGAGTGCATTGAGTTTGTTTGGGGAATACTGCCTGTTGTTGTTGGCATTACTATTCTCTGTGTTCTCCTGCAATAAATGGGGTGTTACTTTCCTTGTGAGCATAATGACTCACTACTTATTCCTAGCACAAAGTGCCTGCACAAAGCTGTCAGCTGCTTCAGAAGTTAACATTTCCATTTCTGCTGCACTGCTCTCTTGTGGTCCAGTCTGGCTATCGCAAGCCCCTCAAGCACCTAATTGGCTTATGAGGTATCAAAGACCTATGACATGTGACCTATGTTATGTGACACCTATGGAGTCTCAGCTAAGCTCTTTGCTGTCTTCACTTTTCAGGGAATATAGCAAGCTTATAATGCACTACTTCATTATAGTCCTAGTGTTTGATGATCTTTGTCTTATCTGGCCTTTGTTTTAAAATTAATATAATATAAATTAATATTAAAAATGGTATTACAGATCAAATATCATTATGATAACATTTAAACTGTGATTGCCTAAAAGAGTATTACCCATGTTCCCTCTGAATCAGAAAAGGTGTTACAGACTCTTCCCAGAGATTCATGGTCAAATCCCATATCTGGCAAGTAGTCTCATTTACTCCAGTTTTTTTTGTTTTTTTCTTATGGGTCCTTGCCTGAGGCAAAAGTGGAGCTGTAAAGCCTGTAAAGTGGAGCTGTAAAGCCTGAATTCTGTAATGCAAATTCATCAGTTGAAGTACTAAGTACTGTGGTTTTCATCACACAAAGTGACATATACAGATGCTATTGAAACACCCCTTCAAACAAAGTATCGAACGGCATATGAAAGAATCATGCAGAAATTTATAAAGAAACTATACAGAACAATCTAAAAACATAGAATGAATTAAGAGAAAAATAATCTAACAATGATGATAATGGAATACTGGAAATTAAGACTATAGTAGAAACATAAAAGATTCGAAGCATAACAGAAAGATAAAAAATATAATTAGGAAAATACCAATAATGAAAAAGGAAGACTGTAATGTATAAAGTTATGCAAAATCCTACAGTTTTACCAAAATATGTAGCCTGCTGTACATCTTTGGTGTAGGCAGAAGCACAGGGAAATTTTGAATGATTTTTAATCTGAGATACTTTTTTATTTTATTCCCCGTTACTGCAGCCTCTGCCAAATGTGCATAAAAGAACAATGAAATGTAGGTGCACAGGGAGTAGTTTTGAACAGTACAGTACGTTTCTCAACCAGATACTGATGTATTTAGCATCTTGGTATCCCTAAACAGTTGCAAAGGATTTAACACAAAACATTTTTTTATTCATAATATTGGATAGTTTAAATATAATCTTGCCAAAGCGGGGAAATCATTCCTTTGGGGATTTCAGAGGCTTTTGCTTGAAGATAAAGATCGGTGCTTCCTTTTCTGAGTTGCAAATTTAGGAAGGAATTTTTCACTTTAAAATGAACATTATTTGACTCTCTAATTCTAATTAATTTTGCAATGGGACAGAAAGCTTCAAATTATTTTAAAAACTTCTTAACATGTGAGGTAAAGGTAGATTTCAATGTGCGTTTGAGTTTTGATAAAGAGAGAAGGCACTGTGAGGGTTTAGATTGTAGATGAGAGAGGCGTGGGGTTTAATAGTTTGATAGTGAGGGGTTAAAAACTGTCTGAGTCTGGTAGCCCGGGCCCGAATGCTCTGGTACCGTTTTCCAGATGGTAGAGGGTCAAACAGTCTGTAGCAGGGGTGTGTGGGGTCTTTAAAGATGCTTAGAGCTTTCCTCAAGCACCGTCTGTCATAAATGTCCTGGATGGATGGGAGAGCAACCCCAGTGATGGACTGGGCAGTTTTCACCACCAGCTGTAGGGCTTTGCGGTCAACAATACTGCAGTTGCCATACCATGCTGTGATGCAAACTGTTATTTTGCTTTCTGTAGTGCATCTGTAAAAGTTAGTGAGGATCAGGGGAGATATCTTAGCCTTCTTCAACTGTCTTAGGAAGTACAGGTGCTGTTGCACTTTCTTAATCAGACAAGTGGCGTTGAGAGACCATGTGAGGTCCTCGGTGATATGGACGCCAAGGAATTTGAAGTTACTGACCCTTCAGTCTCATTGATGAGGATAGGGGTATGGACGTTTTGCAGTTTTCTGAAATCAACGATCAGCTCCTTGGTTTTGCTGACGTTGAGGGTAAGATTGTTGTCTTCATACCACGTTGTAAGGAGATTGACCTCCTCCCTTGTAGGCCCTCTCATTATTGACTGTAATCAGACCTACAACTGTGGTGTCATCGGCAAACTTGATGATGGAGTTGGTGTTATATTTGACCTTACAGTCATTGGTGTAGAGGGAGTAAAGCATTGGACTAAGCACACAACCCCACGTGACCCCAGTGTTCAGAGCTAGTGTGCCGGAAGTGTGGTTTCCAAGCCTGACATATATTGTCATATATGTCCAAGCCTGTCATATATTCATATACATACAGTATTTACTCTATATCATTATGAATGTTAAAAATCACATTATTCTAAAGCTGAAAAACAGGGTCACAATGCTTTTTCCACATAACTAGTTTATGATGAAATCCATAGTTACATCCATGACTACTTCATTCTAAGGGACAAAGAGGCAAATAATGATAGTTGGATGGAAAAACTAAGAAAAACAGTTGTGTGACACAAGTATGGGTAACAATATATTTTTAAATGATTCCAACATTTTATCTACTCACAATGTTAACTCTGTATGTCATATATATATTTACGCATGTCTGATTTTAGAAAGACAAAGTATACAGTTTATATTTGTTACAGACAGGGTCTGCAGTCTGTGTCGGGTTTTGGCGTGGTATGGGAAAACACACTGGGGTTTAATGGTGCACAGAATAATAGTGACAGTCCGTGAGAACTAGAGCGGGGGAGACAAAGAGTGGCGTCCAAATCTGAGCAGGTTTGAAGGAGCACAGGGCACAGTGCAAGACTCCATTAGCAATCTATCCATCCTGAGATGTTACAAGGTCAAAATCCCCGGGAATGGGGAAAACACCAACAGACAACCAACATGAAGATCCTGGGATAAGGGGGCGAAGTCCTCCAGACACTTGGCTCGGAAAACTGCAGGTGTTCGGGGATGAGGCCTATGCCCTCAGGAGATGGACGTAGGGTATCCTCGTGCTAGGTGGGCCTCGAGGCATCTGTACCCTAATGTCGAGCCCCAAGAACTGGAGGCGTTGGACTTCAAATAGAGGTAGACATAACAGGCCACACTTGGGGAACATAGCAACAATCATGGAACAAATGACAGGAGTAGTGGAGCGCCCTCTAGGGGAGGAATGTCAGCCATGACAATATTGTTACAGCTTTAGGTGAATGAGAAGTGCCTCTTAGATTTTAGATAAATATTGTGACACTTGGCAGAGTTAACACTTCTAGTATCAAAGCAGAGAGGTTGTTTACTGAGGTCTGGGGAGTCCCTTCAGCAAAAAACAATCGTAAAGTTACCTTAGTATACCTAGGTACCTTGTGGGTTAATGATTGTCAAGGAGCAGTACAAACATACACAATATAAGATCACATTAAAAAGACAGGAAAGAGGAAAGAGAAGAAATAACAGGGAAGGAAACAAGAAGAGGATAAGAATAGAGAGAAGAGGAGAGACAAGAGTCTGGAGGAGTTGGGAGCTTGCACCAGGCGAGAGCCCCTACTTCATGATCATCCAAACAAAACCTGACTGGAGCTAAGTATTTGAACCTTGCTAGAGAGAGCATGCTATTCTGTGTTTTTAGGGAACTTGGGTTTCTTGAGTAAAAGATTCTACAGTTAGAAATATATTTTCACCTAGGGTG
Organism: Atractosteus spatula; assembly: GCF_055471065.1. Classification (NCBI taxonomy): domain Eukaryota; kingdom Metazoa; phylum Chordata; class Actinopteri; order Semionotiformes; family Lepisosteidae; genus Atractosteus; species Atractosteus spatula. Next base: position 42,396,192 of record NC_142706.1, read on the forward strand.
CATTTTTATGGATAGGGATATAGGCTCCCATTTATTTTGTGGCATCCAGGTGCAGAGAGAGAGAGAGAGATTACAAAACAGGTTGCATTTGTATTTATTTAGAAGGCAGCTTATCTCTTATGTGGCCTCTGTAGGCATTAAGAGTTTAATTCTTTGTAGCACCCTGGGGTTTTCTGGGTGAATGTTAGGCCGCTGAAATGCCTTCTGTGTAAATACTGTACATAGAGTAACTTGTGTGTTGTATGTTTTGTTGTGTAGTGTAGTTTGCATCTTGTCATCGTAATAAATATTTGTTTAACCAAGTGTACCTGGATTATTACTCTTCTCAACAAAGCTGTGCCAAAAATTAAAGAAGCTTCTAATTATACCAGCCACTTGGGCATATTCTAGAGAAATCACTAACAAGTTGGGGGTTATGAATAACTGTTTCACTGATTTACTTAACCATTCCTGATTTTCACAATTTTCATAACCACCCATTTGTAACAATATTGATTAAATATTCATGTTATCATTTTGATTAATTAATCATTCATGATGTTGCATAAGCACTAAATCAAGTCTTTTTTGTGATAGAGATGATTAGGCACAGGTGAGGTAATTTAGCCTGTGGAAATTCAAACCTGATGAAAATCAATAAAGAGAAACAGAAAAACAATATGCCAGGTTTATCAGGAGCATGCTTTCATGCTATTATTGTACTGGAGGGTAAACAAAGCCAGCACACTGACATTTGCCATTTGGGATACTCACCACTAACAATGTCTAATCTGGCAGGATGTTGCAGCCAAGCACAGTACATTAATGACAGGCCATAATATAGGAGACACCTAGCCAAGATTAATGGAAAAGTTTGAAGTGTGATGGTCTGGGAAAAAGCTTATACTTCTTATAGAACTACAATTGCTTATAGTATTTGATAGCAACTTGACTCCAAAGCACTATATTGATCAATTTCTAGGATCTGGTAGCTGCCTTTCCCATGGGCTCATCCTGATGTGACAACATTCCAGTAAGACAAAGTTACATAATCATTCTGCTCATGTAACAATGGCTAACATGTGAGGTCAGAATGTGACAGGTACCCCACTGATGCTCTACTTGCCAGGTATGAGACCCATGGAAAATCTATGGGATGGGCTGGAATGATGAGTGACAGAATCGTGTAACACAGCATCTGCTATCAGATGGAAAGCACAAGTCTCAGTTCTATAGCTGCAATTACTTCCAGCAGAAGCAACACATGCTATGCACAGCAAACCCCCTGTTGTTCAGCTCTGTGGAAGAAACATATTAACCAGAATAATGAATTTACCTATGTCATGTCTGTTCAAGTAAATATCAATATCATGAAAACCCTGTGAATTTGTTTGGATATGTTTCTTTTGATGCTCAGTATATAATTTTAAAATAACTTTAAAACATTAAATAGTGATCACATTCAATATTATTTCAATAATTATATTTGTATTTAATTGTAATGTAAAAATCATATATCATATTACATATCTTTTCTCAGGTGGAATATATTAGAAAGATGTAGGGAAAAAAGTAAGAAATGAAAGACCATTTAACACTTGGTAGCTCATTGCAGACATTCAATGTGTACTGTGTAATACATTTATATATCATGTGTGTATAACTCAGTATATGAAGAATTCCATAGCACCTTCTGGATTGTATTGCACAGAAAACAATTGTAGGTTGATATACTTATTTTACTTGGAATTTCTATATTTTTGTTGTAGTTGTGGTAATTTGTTAGAGCTGATCAGTTGAGTGACAATTCTGAATAAATGTTTTAAATGACATCAGTCATTAAAATTTGTATACATATTTGGACTAAAATTAAACAAAACAATTTTCAAGATAGATGCTACACAGACTCAAGGCATGCCCAAATATGGACATAAAAGCTACATTGAAAAATCCACTGACAACATGTTTAGCCAGAGGTTGTGATGGTTACAACCAAGAGAAGAGGTAAGAAAGTTCTTAATAAATTGTCTTACCTGACATGAAATAGATTAGATCTTTATTGTAAGCTAAATTGTAGTCTGAAAGGAGTATCATTCTATGGCAATACTCTTGAGATATAAGATAAATATATAGATATAGATCACACATAGTTCATGTTATTCATTATACAATGTGTTATGTTTATATAAGAAAACTTACAAGAAGTATGATTGTGAATTCACATGTCTCTGGTACATTGTTAAAGGTAACAGCAAACCTAGTTAATGTCACTTCAGACTTTCAGGGAATACAGGACATGCAATTCTATAGGCAGGGTGCCATGTACCTGCCACTTAAATGATATGAAGAGCTTTATCAGTTGCTGTTGTTTGAGTGGTCTCATATCTCCCTGGGCATCTTTGAAAATGTGGTGGATCTAAGACCATCATATATTGCAGCAACTGTAATTGTTGCTTACTGTAGGTGGACCCAATATGAGACTTTCAAATATCTTTTGGTACTTCTGAGTTATTTTTATTAACAAAGTAATAAAGATATAAATTACCAATATATCTACAGTAAACATTCTGTATACTCTGTACAGTATATCTTAGTTTCTGTACATAACCAGTTTTTATACATAACACATGCACATAGGACAGAATGAAGAGACTTCTAATAAGAAATTCTAATGCTCTAAAAACAAACACATAAAAATAATATCTTTGGGCAATAAAAAAGAATGAGTCTTGATATTGGAGATTTTTAAGTTCTTCAGTTACCAGTTCTTCAGTCTGTATTATGAAATTAATGCTCCTTGTGGCTGCCAAGAAAGAGGCATGTTTGCACCGCTGCCACCGCTGTTTAATGAACAGAAGATGACTTGGATGAGAGACACGAGAGAATACACATACTGTATAATACAGTTCTGTACAATACACAGCAAAACATTAAAAGTCATGGTAACTAATAGTAAGAAAAAAGAATCAGCATGGAAAGCCACAACACAAAACATACAATAAATTAAGCATAGCACAGCCAACTTACTGTATGTAATGGTATGTGCCAGTTTCAAATAAAATTATCAACTGCTGAAAGTGTGACTTATGTACTTACATACTAGAAACTACAATAAGAGGACAAATAGGTTTCCTACAGGACATTTTATGAATTATCTTGACATTTTCCTCAGGATTTTTGCTGCACTCTTTTTTAAAGAAATAAATAAAATTTCATATATCACTACAGACCAGTCTCCAAGGAGTGGGCCCATCAGAAAATAATCTCTCTTTATATGCACAATGTATGTTACATGATGTGACTATAATGACTGTCAGCTTAATGGCATGAAATAGAGACATTTTGGGGGGGAAAGGTGATTTTATTGTATATAAAATGACAGTTATAAAGTCTAAAATTAAATATATACAATAAACTAATTTGTCATTTTCACAAATAAAGCAATGTACTAAATACATGAACCATCGTTACTGTAGCTTAATGTTAAAACAACACAGCTCTAAATAAAACAAAAAGAGCTAATCAAATACTTAAGATTTATGAATTTCTTTTTTAGATAAAAACCTCCCATTCTTTTCTTATTTTTTAAAGCTCATTTACTGATCCCAGATTCTTTTATAGCATACAGAAAAATGTCAAGCTGAACCAGCACCAAGCTACAGCCACTTTAGGACTAGAAAGCTGCTTCTTTCCAGTCCATCACTCAGCAGCATGACTTAACAAATAGCATGAAAGGAGATTGTGATGGGCAGCTACTTTAATTGGCAGTATACTGATTTAAGGGCAGGGACTGAGGGGTTAGCTGGATTTTTACCACTTGTTTAGACTAGATCAGTCAGAAATAATGGTATAGAATCTTTAATGTCCACATTGTACAGTAGATACAGAATTCTATGAGACACTTAGGCTTTGCAAATTTACTGCAATATGACTTTTTACAGCAGCAAGAAAACTACAGAACATGTCTCAATAGTAATAGCTAGAAAGATCACGCTATTAATTAAAAAATAACAGCTGTTGTCATGAATATTTTAAAGTATACAGCAAAAAGAGACATGTTAGAGTTAATAAAGGTAAACATTTAAATGAAAATAGTCTTCAGATTGCTAGTGAGTTCAAGCTATTCTTAAAAGTTAATTAACACCACCCAATTAGTCAAGCAATACCAAATAAGGCCTCATGGTTTATCTTTAGTGAGCAATGCGGTGGTGGATAAATGAAGATATAGTATAATATACTAAACTATACTAAAGGCAAATATTAAACAAAACAACAAATACACTCAGATTACAAAGCAAAATACTAATTTTTACAGACAGCTATTTACAATAGGAATAAATTCTGTGAACCTGACACTGTACATCCTGCCTCCCTCCACTAGATCATTAACACTGACTGCCATATTGCATTCAGATGTGGTTGTACATACTATATAAAGGATCTTCATGAGGCCAAACAGCACTGTTTTAACAAACTAAATATTCCTACACAAGACAGCCTTCTCTCTAAACTGACACTATAAAGGAGACAACTTTTAAGAATTTTTCTTTAAAGAAAAAATGCAACCAGCTAAACAATAAACTGCCTGGAAGATTTACTACAGGAAACTTAAACATCTCCTGGAATAAGGAAAGTAAAGCACCCATCTGTAAATGTTATTCAAGTCCCTTCACTGCTAAGATACCTTCTACTTCAAGGAAAAATCCAGACATAACGAAAAGGTCTCACTTCTCTACCCTGCTCTCTCCTGCTATTCTTTATGTGTGCCTCTCATTCCTGATTCTGACTATCTCATATTTTATGTTTATTAGTGGATCTAGTGGTCACATTGGCTAATAATAATTTCTGGAGCTTCCTGAAAATTTCCAGCATGATTAGTGGTCCCTCCCGCTCATTTGACTCTATTGTGTCTATTCTTAAATAAATGCCATAGCCTTATAAACTCTCAAAACCCACTTTAAATAGAGATGTCAGACACACAGGAACATGAGGGGCTGGAGTCCTTTCCTAAAATAAGTTGGGGGAGGTGGGGGGAGGGCTACACTACAAATAAAATGGCTCCTAAACAGTACTAGTGTCTACTGCTGGTCTGTGCATGCACTGGTGATTGTGGGAAATGAATAGAACCTGTGGCAAAGGAAGAAGGCACCTAGCTCAGTTTATAATTACTTGGTGATCTAGTCACCTTCTGTAACAATGCAGCCACTCAGAATGCTCCAGGTACTGTACCTCTACAATTGCTACAACTGCAATGCAACCAGCTAAACTCAGCTAGACAAGCCATCTATCAATTGGCTTCATTACTCTGCTCTCCTCCCCACTGAGAGCTGCTGTGTGGTGAGCGTTCTGGCGCACTATGGCTGCCGTCGCATCATCCAGGTGGATGCTATACATTGGTGGTAGAGGGGAGTCCCCATTACCTGTAAAGCGCTTTGAGTGGAGTGTCCAGAAAAGTGCTATATAAGTGTAAGCAATTATTATTATTATTAACTGCAGGGTGACTCAGTGAATTCTTAATGTACTGTGTGTCAGCTGTTTCTGTTGGATATGTATAAGTAAATCATATTTTAATAATAAAAAAATAAATGTGTACTAATCCATTAAGCTTGGGGCTTGTGTCCTTTTCTTTTGTCCTTCACTCAGAGCTCTGTCATTAGCTGAGCTGCAGTGCATTTGCCATCTTGTAGTTTTTTTCCACCAGTTATCTTTCTTTTTATGTGTTTCCCCTGTTTCTAGCTGCTACTGCTTTTCCATCCTAAGTGTTGGGTTTATTTTGCCTGCCTTTGTCTTATTATTTGCCACCTCATGTTGCAGTGCTCTCTACCTCACCACACCACAGAGATCTGCTTGTGAGCTCTCAGCTAGACATGGCTATTTTTCATCATGTAGCATTGTTACGTCCCAGTGTGTGCTTTGTGTGTGTGTTTTTTCTATGTTCCACACTGCTGACCCTTGATTGTTCTCCCTTCCCCATTGGCCCACCATCACACCACTGTTTCAGTATGACGTCATCATCAATTAGCTCTCAGCCAATCAGAACACATCTTATTCAGCATATAACGTGGAGGTTTTCAGCAAGGAGAGGCCTTTCATTTGACTTCGGGCCTGTTTGGTTTTGGTTATCGCTTCGCTTCGCTTCGCTTCTGGCTATTGCTTCGGCTTCGTTGTTTTGTTTTGTTTTTCTTTGTGTGTGTGTATTTTCATATAGCTTCAGCTTTGTTGTTTTGTTGGTTTTCTGTTAGTTTCTTGGTACTTTAGTGTGTTTGTGTGTTTATCCTTGTTTTGTCATTACCTTGCCCAACGTGCTACATGTTCAACCTTTGTGTTCTTTTGTACTTGCTCTTGTTGATTACTCTTGTTTTCCCTTATTTGTATTCCTGGTTCACTTGTGTTTTTGTGTGAACTTTTGTATATAAGGTTAGTTTAGGTTGTTGGGTATACTTAACACACTTAGTTGATTTTGTATAGTACACTAGTTTAGTACGGGTGAGTGCCATTTGTCTTGTATGGTTTTGGGTAGTCAGTACAGGTTAGCTAGGGTGTTGAAGACGCCGAAGACCGTGTGTTTCGGGTTTTCTTTTGTAGTCAGATTAGCTTTCCCTCACTGTCCTAGCCAGCTCCATTTTTGTTTGTTATTTTCTTTTCTTTGGCACTACTCTAGTTCCTTACCCTTGTTATCACGCTTCCTAGTCCCTCACCAAAACCCACCTGCTTCCAAAAGAATTATCCTAAATGTTACACCCCGATACCCCTAGACACTTGGGGTCGTAACAAGCATCATTACAATATACATTTATAAATATACTTTATACTCTTTAATGTATCTGAAGTGTAATGGGAAAAGCAGCTTTTGGAGTTTCTGTTTAGATCATACAAGCAGAATGTCAGATTGGTGGTTCAGAGGTTGAATTCTTGTTTGCCATTCTAAAATGCCAAATTCCAGTGTTTCATTAAAATGCTGATATTTTTGGAAAGTAATCTCTTGCCAGAACAACAAAGGCTTATTTTACTTACAAAAAATGTGCTTGATGAAGCCTTTATTCAAGAGAAGTATCAACAGTCCTACATTCTGTAGGAGTTTATTAAGTCCTAATTAGGAGATATTAAATCCTGTTTGGGAGAAAGTCCTAAGTATGATTTCTTAATTTGTTTTTCTTCGTGTCACCAGGGCACTGTCATAGCAAATACAGTATATAGTCTAACAATGTGACTTAAAACATTTATGACAAATAATGTAGTTAATAAATAAAAATGCATATTCCATTTATTTCAAATCCACCAGCATCAATAGAGCAGTACAGTAGTGATACTCTATACCCCCAACAAGTGCATCACTGGTACAATAAACATGTATTCCTGTGTATATGTGTGTATACAATATACAATATTAGGCAATAAACAGTAGAAATTGTATTCACCTTTGTATTAACAATTACAACAGATACAAATTTTAAAATAAATCTGAAATCTTTGAAAACAGAAGTTATTAACCCTATTTCACACCCATGTGTGAGATTACAGTGTGTCTAGGGTGTAAGGATTCAATGAGCACCAGGGGACTGTTTTACAAAGAAAGATTCCTGAACGGGATACCTTTAGTAAATATCTTGACAAAAGTCTGGATTTTTGGTGTCACAAAGCGAGATTAAATTGTATCCTGTTGGGATTTAGCTCCATGAAGTTGGCATCCCTAAAAACAGCACAAACAATAAAACCACCTACATTCATTAGTGCTCCTTGTGCCATTCAAAGTAGCATTTTACAGCCTGTACACTTTAGGCACTGAATTACTGGATGAGAGGACAACAGAGCAACATCTGAAAAACAGTATTTTCTATGTGTTTGCATGAACAGAAAAATTTAGTCTGTCTCCAAAAATCACAAGAGTTGTCCTGGTAGTCTTAAATGGGAACTTAAGAAATAATTACATTTTCTTAAAAAAGGCTTTAACTTGTATGTCATAATATTTTGCAGCTGTATCAATATTTTTTTAAACTAGACATAATCTAAGCACATTGTATTATTTTTAATAACCAGGATTTTGACACCACAATTAAAAAGGTTAGAATTAGCAACCTCCTGCATTAAAAGACCCTTGTTGTACTATTTTATGCAAAGCAAATATTGTACATAAACATGGAAACGTACCAGGAAATTAGATTATATGCTTTGTCTGGCTCTATACTAAATTGATCTAAGTAGTTCATAATAAATCTGTAAAACAACTTTGAAAACACACATACTGTAATATTTGAAAATATTTTTATGTTTTATGCAAACAAATTCTGAAGATATTTTCTTCCATATTGTATTTCAATTGGAACATTTTTACAATTATAAATCCTCCATAAATCAATTTTTTAACCACTTTTTCTAGTCGTGGGGGAGCCGGAGCCTATCCTAGCAAGCAATGGGTGCAACACAGGAGGATACAACCGGGATGAGATGTTCGTAGACAGACATAAACACGCATGCACTCACACCAGATCCAATTTTCCCAGAGGCCTATTAACCTACTAGAATTTTTTTAATATTGTGGCAGGAAAGCCACGCGAGCATGGGGAGAACATGACAACTCCATACAGATAGCATACCAGGAATTGAACTCAAGGGCAGCTCCATACAGTTATCCCCATACACATGAAGTGCCTCCCTTCCACTCCAAAAAGCACAAACAATGAAACCCACCCCATTTCATTCCCAAGATAAAGTATTTTTCTGGGGTGTGACATCACTCTGTGACATTGTTATATTATTATATGATGCCACTCTTTGACAATTTAATTGAATATATCATCAGCTTCAATATTATATTTCAAATCTAAAGTGAAGAAAAATATGATAGTGAATACTTCAAACATTAATTGGAAATGTCATGATTGTTACACAAGAGAATGAATCTTGACATAATTTGTTACAGTTAGAAATTTAGTTAAAATGAGTCGAATATCTGATGGTTGCAAACTGCTCTAAAGTCGTATAGCTGACTTTACAGTGTACTGTAGCTTCTGGTTTGTGCTTCTTCTGACAAGAAGGAGGGTACAGATAAGAGTGAGGCCCACACCCTGTTTCCCCCCACTGCGAGGACACAATACTACTGCCAAAGGACAAGACACCCCCTCCTCCAGTGTTACAAGAAAAAAAGTTAAGCTGAAATAGGTGCTATACAAGAAAGAGCTTCAACAACTTTGGTGAAACCAAATGATTGTAAAAAACATAATTATATCAACAACTAAGAAAAATAGCAGCAAAAACACATGTATAAAAATGCCAATTGTTTTGGAAGTGATTGTATACGCTACTCTGAATAAATACTCCCTGCTGCATATTTTCTTTTAATGTTCTCAATACTGTATATAAAGCATGTGTAAATTATATAAAAAATATATTTCAATGCATATTTTGTTAATGACTCTGTCTTTTTTCACATAGCCTAAATTGCTTATAACTGTGCATAAAAATTATTTTTTTTAAATTAATTCTGCATATGAAATTCTAGTTGCAAACCACAGTGAAACGATAAATAGTCCTTGCTACAACAAAATACTTCAACAACCCGATAAAGGTTTCTTCAGAATAACTATTTAAATAATACAGATTGATTAGTCTCTGTGCCTCATCCCTGATAGCCCATGGTAGGCATAAGAAATTGACATTGAACAGACTGAGTAGATTCACTACATTACTGTATACTGAAGTATATTGTACCTTACTTTTATAATCTTCCACTACTAAATTGTACTCAAACAAATGTAATGACACATCATTTGGATTTTTCATGGGGTTTTGCTTGTGCCACTTTGATGTTTTAAAAAATATTTAGCATTCTTTTTTTTTTAATCCCAGCTTCAGTTGAGAAATGTCTGACCCAATACAACTGCTTCATGATGTTAAGAAAATAATGAAACAGGGGAGGAGACTATTTGACCATTCTAGTCTGTTTGGTTCTTCAGTAACTAATTGATCAGACTATTTCAGAGGTCTGTTCTGTTAAAACAGGGAAAAAAGGGACATTTATATTAGCCAATAATCTACTGAAATTAAAACAACTTTTATTACTATTTGTTTTTACATGGTGAAAATGTTGCTTGGTACCCCAAAGAACATTATTTCATTGTATTAAAGAAACAAAACCTTTTGTACTGACACAGTCATATCAGAAGCACTGTTTTTAGTTACTAGAGTATTAAGAAAAAGACCAAACTTTATATTTTATTCATGTCTGAGTAAGAAGTCTGGTCATGTCATAGGGGTCATTCATCATGGTTATTGTCTCTGAGGAAAATGTCCAAAGCTCAGGAACAACTGTTCCCTTGCAGAACCTCATGGGAGTGTTTAAACTAGAGGAGGCAGGATGAAGAAGTGTCCATAGTAACTCTCCAGTGCTTTCAGGTTCAATTGTTTCCGAAACATGTCAAGATTACAGGATCCTGACCTTTACCCACTCTACTCCTTTTGTAGTTAAAACATGGGTTAGCCACAGTGGCCTATCAGTCCAAAGCTTATCCTGATTTCCATAGCATAAAGCCAACAGAGCAAAAGTTGGAGTAATCAGGGTAAAATTCTTCACTCAAGTAACAACAGCTGTGTCTACAGCAGGGTCTTGTTTCCATAATCCACTAGTCATGACTCCTGAGACTCTACACTCTAGTACGTTTACTCCCTGTTTATTGCAAATTAAGAATATTTAATATGCAATCCCTTCTGGTATGCTCTATACTAATGTACCAAACCTTTTTTATGGTGGTTTGGTATGCTTTGATTACAGCATTATTTTTCAGAGTATTTTTAACAGTCAAATTAAAAATCTCATTGTGTATTCTACAATCTCATTATATATAGTTAAGGATAATCCGCTCTTTTATCATTTATTACGAACGTTTACATATTGGGTATATGTTGGAATGTGTAACTAATTTACATATACATTGTAAGGTGTTGAGTTTATATAAATCAGTACACATTTAAGGTAAACATAAGAAGACTGAGAAGCAATTGTTTTAATTTTCTTAACTGATTTCTTGAGGTTTTTTTTTTGACACTTCACTGAAGAGCTTCAGGTCAAGGGGCCAAAATCAGTGAGTTTGACCAGCCATCACCCCATCTGTTAAATAACTCACCAATGTTTTTTTTTATTATGGAACAAGTGATATGCCTTTTGAGTGTTTATTTTACAACAATAGATATCTTTAAAAAAAACATAATTAGCATATTCATTAGATCCAGATTTAAAAGCCTGTTGCTCTCTGTCTGTAGGATTTTTTTTGCCATTATTTAACATAACTATTTTTAATATTGTGGTTGTGATAATTGTAAACTATACTCAGTCGGTTGAAAAGAGTACTTTTGGACTATCTAGTTCAATAGCTAGCAAAAATAAATCTATAACCACATACACAAATCAATTGGTGAACTACAGGACTGAAATAAGATTTAAATAGGCTCTTAGATTAGTGATCACAGTAACATGTAAATTGTTCTTAAGAGATTGATGTGTTAAGTGGAAAGCAGTTTGCCTTTTTTGTAATTCACAGATTTAAAATTCACTTTATTTAAGAAGTGCAAATCACAGTCATAAATGTACAAAACATTTCACACTAAAGTAGTCACTTTAAAAATACTGTGAAAGGACAGATAACTGACGTACATTAATAGCAATGTAATGAATGTAATCATTAGTACGCATTTATTGCCATTTAATAAAATACACCCTTTATGAGAACTCTACCCCATAGACTCGAACTCAATAGATATGTCAATATTAGATTAATTTGAAAATAAGCATTATTTCTTATAAACCACTTGGATACAAATTGAAGAATTTAAGTTACATTTACTCTGTATATTTTATTATAGAATTGATCATGCATCTTCCAATCTTCATGTTACAATGCATCCTCCACACTTTACTGTATGCATATTCTACAGCATTCTAATGATTGACTCTATTGTTCATACTTTCTCTTGCTGGAGCTAATAAGTTTAATCCTTGTTTATTCAATTAACAACATCTTACCCTTGACAGGAAAATACAAAACTCACAAACAAAAAGACAAAATGTCTCAACAGAATCACAGAGAAATTTCCATTTCATAAAAAAGCAACTCAAATTCTCTTTTTTAACAGGGATTTGTTACAGCCGTCATATAGACCTGATGGATGTTTGTATCGCACTCCTAGATAAGAACACATCCTCCTTCAGATACTCAGATAAGACACAGAATGCAACTATTAAAGTGCCAATTCACTGACTGCAAATTAACAATTCAAACTCATCCTGCCTCTCTAAAGATTTTGTAAGCAGAAACTAATAAATATGCTTTTAAAATGATGAAATACAGAAAAGCATATACAACCAATTGGCTTTCCCTTCACTGGACAACAAATAAAGCCATGGTGTGAGAATATTTAAAAACATTTAATGAAATTGTGTAGTGAGGCTGTTAGTGCACAATGGTTAATCTACAATGGTGCACTTCAGTGGCTGATGAACTGGGTTTCCTCCTATATATTGTATAAACAAGTGCATCAAAAATGTCAGTATGTATTATTATTTTGGAGGTTAAGGAATTATCTAGTATAAGCAATCTCAGAACTTGTGTTGATTCTCAGCAGCCAACCATGTAAATGAGCTGGTGGATAGGTGGTGACCACAGGATGGTGGGCAAGGTCTCGTTTGGGAAACAATGCATATGAAGGCTCATTGTTATTTCTCATACTGCAAACCCTGTGGCCACTTGCAGGTTTTTTTAGATGTGTTGCAGTTTTCTGAAGAGTTGCACAGTGTCCTAGACAGTATTCTAGCAAGCAGCCACCAGTTACTAAAGCACTGAACTTTATCATGTGTATGTGTTAAAACTGTAAAAACCACTGTTACATAATAAATAAGAAATTCAATCCCCATCTCCATACTCAATAAAGAAAACAACCTTAGTGACCCTTCTCCCCCTACAGGTAGTTGTATCCCCAAAGCCAGACCTGTGCAAGACAAGCATATTTTTTTACAGTATTTCTTTATTATTTATTTATTTCTGTATTCTTTATTTACAGTATTCTGATGTACTACTTGCAACCACCATAAGGTATCACTGTACAGATGCCAAAACACAAAAACACTCCCAAACAACCAGAAGAAGAAGATAACAAAAAAGATCCCATAGAACTCTTCTTGAACAAAGCACAGTCACAGAGTACAGTTCCGTCTGATATCCTGGTGCATCTCCTTCAGCCACACTGAGGAAATTAACAAAACTCTGCATAGTCCTTTGATTGTCTTTAAGATCCAAATTATTTTCACTTGTTCTACTATACTCCCCTACCCTACTATCTGCAACAAATACAGGGTAGGAGAATAATGTAGAGCCTGATAGTCAATGGCCTTCACTGACTGCGGATTATATGATATATCCTCTTTCTGGCCAGACTTCTAGGACTTGAATGAGGGTCAGAACTGCCTGGGTGATCATAGGAGGCACACATAAAACAAGTGGAGGCTACTTGAGAAACTGACTGTATGCCGAAAACCAGGTGTCACAGTATATAATCTCTCTTTCCTTTCTCTTTTGTCTTGCCTCTCAGGCCTTCTGTTTCAGGTCCATTCTCAGTTCATCCTGCTAAACTCCCCCCAGATATGTGTTGCCTGTGACTATGTTGAAATTGGCAAGTTTCTAGGCAAACATGATGATGTTCAACCAATGTTCAGGGTAATATGGCTAACATATTAGGGAAAAACTAAGATTGCTGCTGGAAGTGGTGTTAGTGGGGTCAGTAGATGATGCTCACCCCGCTGCCTGTGTGGGTCCTAATGAGCCAGCATAGGGACAGGGACTTTATACTGTAAAAAGGTGCCATCCTTCAGATGAGATTTAAAATTGAGGTCCTGAGTCTCTTTGGTCATTAAAAATCCCGGGAATTTCTCGGAAAGAGTAGGGGTGTTACCCTGGCTTCCAGGCCAAATTTCCCATTAGCCTTTACCAATCATGGCTTCTGAATAATCCCCATGTATGAATTGACTTCATTCTCCTCCCCACTAATAGCTGATGTGTGGTGAGTGTACTGGTGCACTATGGCCGCTGTCACCTCATCTAGTCTCCATTACTGTAATGTGCTTTATAAGTCTAAGGAGTTATTATTATTATTAACCTGTGAATAACGAGAATACTATAGTTATAGTTTATGTACAAAAAGTTGTCAATTTGTTTTAAGCCCTCTGACCAGCAATACAACTTGTGCAGTGAGGCATTCCCAATCACACGAAAGCTCGTTAGGTGCACTTTTACTCGGGGTCCAGATGGAACAATGCCTGATTAGGTCACCTTTAAAAAGCTCAGGTCAGGCTTAGGTTATTCAAAGCTTAGGTCACTGCAAGAAAAAGGCCACACTTAGTCAGTTTTCTGTGCACTCCACTCCTGAGTCACTCTTCAGCCTGTTCCACGCAGATGGGAGGTCCAGAGTGTGGAGGAGGAGGTGTTGCGTTTCTTTCTTTTCCATCAGTATATATGCTACTCCTACTTTTGTCATCCTGTAACACTAACATACTAGCCTCAAACTTATGAAGATTGTATCAGATGCAACCTTATAGTTTCTGTCCATCCATTTATGGTTAGCAATAATTACTCATATATATTGTAGATGCAGTAAAATGTAATTTACTGAGCAATAGAAAAGAACAAAAAATTGTCTTCAAATATAATACAGAATGCAAATGGAAAATTGTGCTTGCTGTATCAATAAAGCACACTAATGAAAAGCAAACTGTTTTCTTTTGTCTTTTCTCAAAGACTGATAGAAATACAGTACATTTGCATATCAACTCATCATTCCATCCTTAAGAATGTCAAGTCATTGCTGACTAAGGGATTTTGTTCATTTCTAAATTACTTGAGATGAGGCTATTTGCTTCTATTAACATCTAAAACAAGTTCTTTCTGGTTTATTGCCAATTTATTGCTAACAACTAACATTTAATGTCCCTGTTGTTCTTAATTAAATGTCATGAATGAAATTAACAAAGCTCCAACAGCAGGTACATTAAATCGCCATCCCATCCATTATCAGAAAGGTGCTTGTCCCTGGTTAGAGCCAAAGCAATGCAGAAGTCTATTGCCGAAGCATAAAGCATAAGGTAAGACTACACCATGGATAGCACACCAATCCATAGCAGGGAACACACCCACATAAGCAAACAACACCAACATATAGAAACCAGCATATTATTTTGGAAGTGAAAGGAAACCAGAGGACTGGGAAAAACCCCAGACAAATATGGGGAGAAAACGTAAACTACAGAGAAGCCACACCTGACAAAAACTGCACATAAGACACAAGAGGTGTGTTGCAGCAATTCTAGCCATCCTTATGCCACTGTTAAATTAAATGTTTCACTTTTTAAAAGGGTATCAGGGCTCACTATCATTTTGGTGATTTGTAGTGCATTAATGAAATTATGTGTTACAAGCTGTACCATCCTGAATTGTATTGATTAGTACACAATGTGCAGATGCAAGTACGTATTATCCAGTCAACTTATTATCATAGCATATTAACAGTATGATTTGTTAATGTGCATTTGCAATACAGAAAGCACAAAATCCTAATAAAATAAATATATTTTGTAAAGTAGGAAAGTAATTAAATCACTTGTTTGCTGTCTAATTTTATATACATCCAAAATGTTGCTATAATATTTTAATTAATTTAATTATTTCCTTTTAATTCAGAGGGAAGAAGATCAAGTGTGAATGCAAAGATAATTGGGTAAAAGGTAAAGATCTGTAGTCACTGTGTTTTAGCTTAGGCTGTCATATGCACCTTAATCATGGAGCCTACACTGTTATTTTCTGTATGACTGGTCCTTCATTTGAGTCAAATGAGACGCACCCTTGGGGCAGAGTTGGCATCAGTGATTGGAGAGGCCCCTTCAAAGAGTGCGATAAAGGGGATTGGGAAACAAAACAATTAAGTTAGCTTGAGGCTCTGAGTGTTGTGTGTTGGTAGGTTGAGCACTTGGACTAGAAATTGAGAGAAAGGGAGAGAGAGCAGAGTGAACAGAGACTGAAAAGAGGAGGAGTGAAGAAGAGTAATAGGGAGAAGAAGAGGCCACGGTTGTTGAGGATTTTAAAGGAGATTTGACAACATCGAAAGAACTGGAAGAATAGAGAATCATCATGGCAGATGCAGACCTGTTTTTTTTTTTCGAGGACAAACCATTTTATAAAAGAAGGCAGGGTATTGGTTTGTTCCATACTACCACATCCCTTAACTGGTGAAAAAAAAAGTTCTTTACCAAACATTTAATTACAGAAAGTATCTGGTGTTTTTCTCCACTGCAGTATTGTTTTTGAAGCATCTTGTTTGGCTATTTTCAGAAGTGTTTTTGGTAAACTCTGCTTTTGCTTTGGCTGTGATAGGAGAATGACAACCTGTTGAAATTGCCACTCATCAGAGAATTGTCTCAGTTTAGATATGGTGAATTAAAGACCATTTTTAAATAATAATGATACCCAGTGTTCCATATCTGCTGAAGTGTTTTTGTAGCGTTCTATCACTGTGGTCAATGGATATTTGACATGTCATCACTATCCAAGTAATCAGAGTAGCAATCAACTCTGATGAGATCATCTGAGTTGTTAACAGTAAAGAATTGATTTCCACCTTACATTATAGCTGATGATGAATTTTGTCTGTGCTAGGTGCAGAGTTGCTTTTGGTGCTTACTGAAGCTACATTTGCAGATCAAGTCTTTAATTTATTGAGTCATAGTCAACAAGAATACTGTCTCGAGCTTTTCACTGATTAACTTCTATTCCAGAGTCACCTGCAGTCATTTGCAAAATTATACTAAGGCATAGTGCTTTTAGTATCACAACTTTTTTTAAGTAATCCCATCATATTCTCTGGGTTCCTTTCTTTAAGTCCACCGTTCAACTGTTCGTTGATGCGTTTGGGCTAGGTTACTTTGATAGTATATCCCAACAATTGTATATCTGTGAGAATGTATTCTAATGTTATGCATGATTTTTCTGAATTTAATTTTGATAGCTTTGATTAACATTTTATAAATCCATATGTAGTTTCAAAGGTTTTGTAGAGAATTTTCTTAAAACAGTTTGTGATCAGGTTGCATAGTTACACAGCTAACCAGTCTTTGTCTATGTACATACTATTCCTTCATTAGGGTGCAATCAGCCTAACAGCATAGTGCTGCAGGATAGCACTCTCTCTCTCTCTGTCCTACTCTTTGGTTTTGTGTTTGGAGTCTTCATCTGTTATTTGTTGAATTGGGAACTTTTTTGTTCTGCACATTTATATATCACTTATAGGAATCAGTCTCGGGCTCCATTAAATTCAGATTCTTATTTTGCACACATCTACAGCTTTATTTAGCATTACATTCAGCTGTTGTATCCTCCCTCTCTTTGATTCCAATTCCAAGTCTGTCCCTAATCATATGTTCTTTCAGTGCCCCATATTCACACAAGCCTGGCATTTTCTAGCCATTGTGTGGCTATGTACTTTTCAGCCATTTCAGACTGACTTTGTTCTTATTATAAATAAATGGTTGTTAATCACATTATATTAGTATAGCTTGTTTCTAGTGTTTCTGCAACACAAACATTAATTTATAAAGACATTGCTTATCTTCCTAACCTTCCTTTTCAGAAGCTTTTACAGCTTTTTTGTTTAAGCCTGCTGGTATTTCATGATTATCACATTGAGATCTGAAAAATATTCAGTTGCTGTATTATCTTTTTTGTTTGTGAACTGAGGGACAAGTATTTGATGTACATCAGTTTTAGTCATTTTCAGAAAATTCAGAGAGAGTTAAGGGTAATGATGACACCGTCATTTTGTAAAACCGGGGAGGGTGTAACCAGGTGCTGGGATGTGGGGCATGGGAATCAGGAATAGCACCTTGCGCAGGCTGGTAGTTAGACCCTCGTTACCAGCCTGCTGTACGCCCTCCCATGGTTTTTTCTATTTTTGAGTTTGGCCCATAAACCCGAAGTAATAAGCCTTTTTTGAAAAGAAGGTCTGTAGTTTTATGATGACCAATGTCACTGTTTCGGTTTAAGATTTACGCGTTTATATTTGTTTTAAGGGTATAAATTATGCATTTGGGGGCTGCAGGTTGTCGGAGATGAATACAGAACTTAGTTAGCTATAGTGTTAAGTTACTAGGTGAAAAGTGTCTGTGTGTTGTAAGTTAAGTTTATTGTAATAGTAATATTGTAAATGATTATGTATTGTCGTGTTTAAATGTGTTATGTTATAGTAAACGTTTAAACAGGGAAAAACAACATGTACTGTACAAGGGTAGTAGTGAGACCCTCTTTACCTGCTGCTGTATGCCTGACTTGTACATATCTCTGGAAACCCTCCCAATTTTTCTAATTTTTCCCCTTCTAATTTTTTAGAAAATACATTTAAAAAAGGGAATCCTGTGTGAGTTCCTTCTTCTCGTGCCGGTGACTGCAAATGATCAACGATGAAGCTGCCAGAACGAGAAGGGACCCGCTAGATGTCACCACAGCCAGGCAGAAATGGGACTGTGATGTAGACGCTATCAGGACGTCGAGCAGTGTGTTATGGGAGTTATAACTCATGAGCCAATGCTACGTCCTTGAGCAACCATAGCAAGTTCTAAAACCTAGCTCCCCTTAAGAGAGGGTTAAATTAGCAAATATGAATTATACCAACGAAAGCTTTTAATGCTGGATATTTATTATTATGCAACTTGGTCTGCATCTGTTTCCTTGTAATACCTGCACATGCATAACATGAAAAGAGAGAAACTGCCTCAAATTAATTATATGATCTAACTGTTGTAAGCTAACACATGTTTTGTGTAACACATTATTTGATCAATTCTAAATGTATGTTCCTAATTATTTGTTACTTAAAATCCCACCCTGATTTTGTAATATGTAACTCTTATATGAATTTTACTTCTCTACTTGGAAATCAAACAGAACCATATGAGAAAATACTGTTTGTTACCAATGACTGTTGAAGGAATGGTTTGAAGTAATATGCTGTATACTATTTTTTCTTACATGTACTGTGAACAACTGTGCCATTTTAGTTGACACCAGGTTACAGAATCATCCTTTTCCCATGAATTGTAAATACTGTATGCCATTCTTTACAGTACTAATGAGAGTAGCTGCTTTGCACTATTATGTTACTAGTAGTGTACACATCCAAAGACAAAAAATGATTAATCATTATTACTTTTTTTATGTTTAATTGTCCATCAATAATAACACAAAATATTATAATTTTACAATTCAAATTTCAGTGGAGACTGTGCAATCACATTATTGATTCTCCCTCAATGAGGTATATAAAGACCTCCAGTGCAAATAAATGATAGGTAAATTAGCAACTTTAAAATATATCTAATTGCCTGTCATTTATAAATTTGTATTTATATACAGTATTATTCTGAATAATGCCCTTCTCATTATTTATTCTGTTTTCATCAATATGTATGTACTTACAAAAATAATATTTTAAAAACTGTAATTACATAGCCATTATGTTATGTAGTGTATCACATGTAAGCTTTAATATATGACAAAGATTAACAAGGCTGCAAATTATTTTGTGTTAGATGCACATTTAATTGCATGCTCCCACGAAAAACTCAGATGCAAAATGCATCCTTTAATAATTAAAATCATAAAAGCTGAATGCTTTTATGAAAAGCGGAAAATTTCTACATTAATATGTAGAAATGGAGTAACGGAAAAAATGAACATTTTGGGTGATATTAAATTAGAATATATTCAAATGCATATTCTTTTGCAAATTGTGTGTTGTGTTCTAGAATACATATCTTAAATTTCTAGGCTTTGTATGATCTGAGTTAATTTAGTGTATTTTAGATACTAATGGAGAGAATAAATATTTTGTAAAATGTAAAATGTTTCATTACAGTCTTACATTATAAATTGATAATGATGAGTAAGCATGGATAGATGTTGAACCATATATTATAGCTACTGTACCGTACTTTAAGAAGCCCAAATTCTAAGGGGCAAATGTAAACTGGTGCAATAATCCATTGATTTAATTTCTAATGCAAATAGTTCAACTGTAAAATTTACAGAGATCTGCAAACCGCAAAGAGCTCTGGGTGTGAAATAATAAACCAGGACAGTTATACTTAAGCTTTACAATACACTACTTGCCTAGAATGCTCTATTCTGATTTGATTACCATATCACAAAAAGAATATTATACCCTAGAAAGAATTCAATGAAGAGCAACACAATATTTTAAGGGATAAGGGATAGTTATATAAGAACAGGTTAAGAGAGCTAAATCTCTTCTGTCTAGAGCAAAGGAGATTGAGGGGAGATATCATAAGATTTTAATAATAATAAGATCACATGGCTCATAGCTAAAGTCAAACCAGTATTCACACGCATCAGTAAAACAAGGATACAGGGACAAAGGGAAAATAAAAGAAAATTAATATAGGGAGGAACATGAAGTTTAAACAAACAGTAGTATTTTAGGAACAGTGTCAGTGTCAAGTGTTTGAGGCCAATGCTCTGGGAACTTTCAATTCTATCAATTTAGCTGGTTGAAATCTTAGATTCAGCTACTAAACTATGAAATAAGCAATAAACTATATTTTAAATGAACAAGTAAAGGTTTATTCCATTATGAAAAGAGAAGAAAGGAAACAAAACATTTCGGCTGTGGAACCTTCTTTGGGTGTGTGAAACGTTGTATTTCCTTTCTTCTCTTTTCAGCATGGAATAAACCTTTACTTGTTCCTTTGCAGCTACTGTACCTTCTTGAACTATATTTTAAATGACTGCATCTTAATTGAAAACTGTTAATGTTTGTATTTGTTACATTTAGTACTTTGACATTAGAAAATTTCATACACTGAAGAATATAAAGGTGAAAGAAATTCATTGTTTCCATTTTTGTATATAAGAAATTAGAAGAAACAGGAGTTTCAGATTTTAGAAAATCCACAAAAACTATCAAGAACTTTCCTGAATGCAATGTGCAATTTTATCTTTCATACAATAAATGGCTGTAGTAGAAGACACAATATTTAATAATTTAATTTTTAGCATTTGTTAGTTTTATAGGTTGTATCTTTGTTTTTTAAAGTTACAAAACATGATTAGCAAGTGATGAGCTACCTAGAGATGTTACGTGAGGTGTAAATAATGCAATAGCATTAAATTCAGCAAAATTATTACGCCAGCAGGTTCTGCTGCATCCTTGCATAGATATCATTCCTTCTGACATATGATCATTAAAATGCGCAAAATATTGCTCTAATTAAAGCACTGAATTTGTTCACTAACATCTTATTACTTACAGACTCCTCTGTGTAAATTAGGATGTAAAAACTGTTCTGGATAAAATCACATTTTTATCCTATTAGAAAAAAAGGTCCTGTTAAAGCTTAGATAAATGGATAAAATTCTTGACTCATAATTAATATATTATTTAGTTTACGATATCATGTAATATTCATTTGTAGATGTTGAGATTTTTAATAGGTGAATTAGTATGCTGTTGCCATCACCATAATGCCTGACTGAAAATGTTCCTGACATATGCCAGTTTGTTTCAACCAAATCTTGAAGAAAATAAACTTTTTGAAACATTTAATTGAAGATTAAGTCTTAAGACAATTATTTGGTTATGATGTACAATCGCTTTGTTTTTTCAATAGAACATCAAATTGAATTACATGTCATGTATCAATAGACCATTCAGCATATTTTTTGAGTGGTTGCTAATAGCATAGTGTTCTAATAATAATAGGGTTATGAGTTTACCTTTTAAACTAACAAAAAGTTGCAGGAAAGCAATCAGTTACATTGCATTGCACACATAATATGTAATGCATTACATTTTGAAAAACATGTTCCACCATTTATCAACTTTTAAAACAGTAATCACTTCACATTGGAAGTTTTGTTTTGATAAACAAAACTTGTTTTTTTTAACCTTTGTTTTTTTCTTAAACTGTTATAAAAATACAATTATGATATTCAATATAATAACTGTTTCCTTATAAACAATAAACCTTTTACATTAAGATGAATAATGTTGGAAATCATGATTCATAACTACCCAGATATTTGGGTGTTTTGACTTTCAGAACTCAAAATAAATTAAGAAACTATAACCAAGAGTAGATTTGGTTTTATTTATTGGAACAAATCTTGTATTAAATGTTCCTTTAGCTACATACTAGGTCAAATGTCTGTACTCCCTATCTTGGATTACGGTGATGTTGTGATGTTGTTTATAGAATAACAGCCTCAAGAGCTGTTTTTGGAAATTTTAGGTCTTTTACTCTTTTCTCATAAGATTTATCACTTATGTTCCCTTTAGTATCGATTCTTAATCCTAGTCCAAAGGGAATGCTACCTCTGCTGATTTTTGTTCTGTCTGGGTCCTTAATCACAAGTGCTAATTGATGCATGTAATCAATCTAATTTTTTCTTTAAACATTTTTTTTTGTGCACTCCTTGTTTTCAAAAATACCCTTTTTAAAATATATTATGTCCAACAACTTCCACATACTTTATAATGTTTATCCTCAACTTTCTAATTAGGCCTTTTTCTTTATCATTTCTGACTAAATAGCTACTGAAAGGTTATCATTTTATGTTGAACAGACAATAAGAATAATAATTGTTGTGTATCTTAATGAAGAGCCATTCTTATATTATTTTGACTATTTTATTAACTACACAAATCACACCCTTACACCATATATTCCTACCTTCTACTCTCTTGTTCTGTTGTCTCGCGATGTCTACTCACTATACTACAATAATGTATCAAACACTCCTGTGCATGCTCGTTTTTGTTAAGCTTAAGTTCAAATGGTTGCATTTCAGTTAACACATTGTAGTGATGCAAGGGTTTTAATTTACTAAAACAATTAGAAATTGGAACAGCAAATTGCAAGAGTTATTTGATAACTATTAGGAATAAATCAAACATAATAATTTGCAGTCTCACACATAGATTCTAAATGTAAAATATACCATTTTTATATAATAACAACAAAATGCATAACAAACAACAAAGAATATATTTGTTAAATTATCTGATGTGATACGAAAGGTTGATCGTTTAATCAGGGATTACAAGGATCAGAGTTAATAACTTCTTAAAATACATTGACCATAATGTGTTAAGGTCTACCTCATTTTTGTCAGTATCATACAATTACAACACATTCATATTCTCAGATAGAAGTAAATATGCATTTACTATTGTGAACTAAACATAAGATGTGTTTGGAATAATAGCTCAACTCTCGAGATTAATAATGTGAATAAAGAAGTTTTATACTCGATCCATTGGTAAAATGTCCTTGATGAGTTTAAACTTTCCAGAAGACAGAGCTGGGTTGGTATGTGGTCCAAGTTGGTGGCTACTTGCTCTGTGCAGGGAGTGTACCAGTGCAGAGAGAATAGAGAGTGGGTCTCAGTGGTTAGCATTGGCCATCAGTCAGCTCTGCCAGGAGCTGGCATCTTGCTTAGCTTCGGTCCTTAAAAGCAGTTTGTGCAAGGTTGTCTTCTTGAATCTGGCTGCAAAATAGAGAAGTGGAAGGATTTGGTTCCTCCCAGCTATAGCTTAGTATTGAATATGCTCAGATACTCAGGATGTCAACAAAAAGAGTCTAGCTGTCTTATTTTATTGATTAGGAAAAAATAACAGAACACAAGATTTCTTCTGTTTTAGAAAGAATCTTGGTCAGAATTCTGTATTTTATTGTCCCACTCTCTCGGTCTGGTGTCTCTGAGAAAATTTTAAGACAAGATTGGACTGCTTGTTGTCAAATTGTAAAAGTCAGATTGTGAGTTCAGGTGAAGAGAGATGAGGAGCCAGTAAATTAACCAACAAAATTCCCCCATTGGTGGATCTTCCTTTGGACAATAAACAGTGACCTTAAACCCACTGAAAATGACTGTTTTGTTGACTACAGGTTCACTTGAACCCATCTGCACTATATATCATTTGATAGTTTAGCATTTGATACAGCTTTAGATGTCTATTATCAGTAGTCACATTTCTCTGTATTTGCACAGGGGCACCAAGCTGCATGGTCAATGCAACACAAAGATTATTAGAAATCTTTAATAACACTTAGTTCTACTGTAAGTGTAATTACCTTGCCACTTCAATATACACTAGTAGTAAGCAGTTCTGAAACACAGGAATTGACACAATAGTGATACCAATAATCAGTACCATACAACATTTTAAGACCAAAAAAAAGGTTTAAGAACACACTTAAAATGGAACATTGAAAAGTATTTGCATGTGATGAAGATCTTGGGTGAAGCAAAAACCAGAAGGCACTATGGTCTCCCAGGACCAGGACTAAAAACCACTGCCCTCATCGTTGTCATTAGCTGACTTTCTCCCTTCCTAGTGGATGAATATTTCACTGGTTTGAGCTAATTTATACATATTTATTTGTAAAAAAAATATTCTGTTCTTCATACTGTATATTTATTGTTTATACCATCTGATAATTTAAGATATAGTATATATATCAAATTGAACCTTAAAATCTTAAAATCAAAATGTCTATTTCCTGATACATTTGACTGGAATAATGTTGAGAAATAAACTAAAAACTATCCATATTTGTATCTGAGGGTATTTTCAAATATATGTTAAAATAATTTCTGTCAGATACTGTAATTTATTAATGTTTTATTTGTCACCCTTCATTTTTAAATTGTTTTGTTTTCTATTCTTTATTTACCGTATACAGTATATGCTTCTTGGCCAGAGTTCACTTTTCTAGTCTCATTTAAATACATAGACATATGTGCTTTCTGAGATGTTTCTTCATCTCCCAAAACTTGTGAAAAGACAGTAAAGGTGCCTACTCAGAGAAGAGGTCGGTCCCTATATCCCAGGTGGTACCAGTTTTAATCACTCTATGTCATTAGTAGGCTGTCTATGGTATTCTGCAAGCAACAGTGCACAAGTGACTAAGCACTTAGCAATGCACTGGTGTTAAATGGAAGTCATTAGGTGACTGTGTTGACACATCACTTACAATGTCTAAACAATATTGGGAAACAATCGCAGCAAAAATGTTAGAATAGCTGAAAACCATAAGATTTAACTCATGGATACTATAAAATTGTATAGTGCACTAGTAAGACCTCATTTTATGGTGTAAAATTTTGATCACCATGTTTGCTGCTCTGGAATCAGTCAAGAGAAGAACTTTTTAGTCTTCAACAGAGGAGACTACAAGAATCCTGATCCAAGTGTTCAAAATCCTTAAAGGCACTGACAGAGTCAACACAGTGGATTTCTTCAGAAAGAACAGTGAAATGTAAACCAGAGGTCACAAGTGGAAAGTATATGGAAGTGCATTTAAAACTGAGAAGATGATGTACTTCCTTAAACAATGGATTGTAGGAGTATGGAACAAGCTTCCAGGTTATTTTTAGGAAGCCAATACCATTCTTTCATGAAACAACTGGATGAGATCCTTGGATCAATTACCAATTAAACTTCTAAACAGGCTGCACAGGCTGAATGGCCACCTCTTATTTTGAATTAATCTCATGCTGTTATGTGACTTTATTGTCACAGGTCATCTGGAAGTAATTGCAACAGATGTAGTATTTCTTGTTTCAGTGCACAGTCATGCCCCCACATCATAACTGAAGGAAATAACAAAGGCTTTGGCTGAGATATCAAGATGGTCACAAACATCTGTTGAGTAACCTCAGTGAATCATTCAGAACAACATTATAGGATTTTTGTCATCAACAGTTATGTTGCCAGTGTATAGTGCTTCTCAGAGAACTACTAGAAATTAAAATTAACTAGAAAATGAAGTCATCCATATGCAGATGTGAACAGTTTCAGGTATGGCCAAGTGTAAGAGGTTTTCCCTTGTCAGGTGGGAATCTGGAATAAACACACTAGAGACTGAATGGAAGTTCAGACATATTTTAGAGTACAAAATTACTGTGCACTCATATGCACATGGAATTCCAAGCCAGCCAGCTTGAGTTTTCTCGAAGTCCTTTTCTCTCTGTAGGTGATAAATTATTGCTTATCCCTGGATCATTTTTAAAAGTTCAGACCAGTTATTATTGATTTTTGTTTAATTTGCTGTGTTTTTGTTCTTTCTATATTGTCATAGGGATTTGCAAATCCATTTCATACAGTTGTGGTTGGGTAAGCTTTACGGGGTCAAAGACCTTGGTTATTAGTTTGTCCAAAAGAGTTTGTTAGTTTATTTTCAAGGTTATGCTATGAATACCTTATAATTTTACAATTATCTGAACCTGAGTTCTTAAATGTCTTTTAATATTATTTTTGCTAACAAAATTGTAGCACCCACCATAAAGAGTGGAGTTCTATCAACCACACGGGGACACAGTTTATTTAAGCTTTAGAAATGGCTTTATAACCTTTTCCAGACTGATAAATCTCAATTACTCTGTTTCTCATTTGTTCCTGAATTTGTTTGGATCGCAGCATGATGTCTAGCTTTTGAGGATCTTTTGGTCTACTTCACTTTGTCAGGCAGGTCCTATTTAAGTGATTTCTTGATTGAGAACAGGTGTGGCAGTAATCAGGCCTGGGTGTGGCTAGAGAAATTGAACTCAGCTTTCCAAAGATGTGATAAACCACAGTTGATTTATGTTTTAACAAGTGGGGCAATCACTTTTTCACACAGGGCCATGTAGGTTTGAATTTTTTTTCCCTTAATAATAAAAACCTTCATTTAAAAACTGCATTTTGTGTTTGTTATCTTTGTCTAATATTTCAATTTGTTTGATGATCGGAAACATTTCAGTGTGACAAACATGCAAAAAATAAGAAATCAGGAAGGGGGCAAACACTTTTTCACACCACTGTATTGTGTTAATTATTTTCTTATGTTTGGCTGCATTATTGCATTAAGCCTGATTTTTCTAAAAAAATTGTTTCTCAATTTTTTTAAGTTAACATCTGAAAAATGTGACCATTGCTGACTGTATACAATAAAAAGGATGTTATTTTATTTTTGTTCCACTTGTGTTCTATTTTCATTGTGGTAAATTCTGCCTCCCGTGGAGCTCTGAGACATCTGTGAGACAACACCACTGGAGGAACTGCCAACAATGCTTGATAATGTAATTTTTAACAATATATTTATTATTTTATTAAGGTAAAAGAATTTGCCTACATAAAATGATAAGGTAATTTTTGTACCTCTGAATATATTCACCCCTCTCACCTTCTGAGAAGAAGGAAAAAAAGTATTAACAAAACAAAATTATTATAGATTACACTCAGTACATATACCGTATATACTGTACCAGTTGTAGGCCTAGTACAAGAGATAAAGCATTATAATCAACTGTCCAGCATGTTGTAGCAATCAATTACTTGAATTGATCACAGAAGGAACAGTTGGCATGATTATAATACATTTCCCCCTGACTTTTTCAAATTTCTCTTAGCCACATTGAGAGATTTGGCGGGATACTGTTTTTCCAGTTCAAGGCTATGCACTTATTGGAAGCAATTAACACAATTTTAATAAACCTTAAATTGATGCCATTGGTTTGAGGTAACACCGCTTCAGCCCCAACAAAGTCAGTCTAGTATTCATTTAGGATTTCCAGCTACTACTTTTATATTTTTTTTTACCTCCTTCCAGTATCCCTCCAAGTGGGAGCAGTATCAAAACATATGTAGTAGAGAACCAGTTTCATTTTGCATCTTGGCATAATTCAGAGTATTTATAGTCTATTTAATTAAGTCTTTGTGATGTAAAACGTGTCTTGTGAATTAAATTAAATTGTAGCAACTTATGACTATTATTAATAGAAAATGACTTTTTTCACAAGTTGTCTTCCACTCAACCTCATCAAAAATGTAGTTCAGGTCATGGTCACACATAACCTTCACTTTAAGTGCATCCTTATTTTTGAGACACATCGCTGCTTTATACATGAATGAAACAAATCCTTTTACCTGTTGATTGCTCAACATCATAATATCTAGTTTTGTAGGAATAAGGGGAAGTAACCGGCCGCCTTGTTGCACCTTCATATAATTTGAAATCTGAAAGTATTAAAAGAAGTGGGTGGTATGTAAGTTTAAATTTCAGCTTTAACTGATCAGGGACCATTATACATTTTCCAGATTTATGAATTCCTATTTATTACCTCTGGAAGTGCAGGAATCTTGAAAAAGTATGTACCTATATATACAGATGCAGCCATTCAAAATGCGTGAGGTATTTCGCGGCATACCCCGGTGGGCGTGTCACAGTATCACGCGGTATGACGCAGTTAACGTGGTGTCACGTGGTTAACTATCCGGCGTCGCCTTGTAAAACCGCCAGGGGGAGCTTAACCTCTCATGTACAGCATTTGAGCCTTTAATTTTGAACTGTGTATTACAGCATGTTAATCATCAGTCATTAAAATGTTGGTATATTTTATGAAAGCAAGATTGCTCAGTTGGACAAAAGTACACAGCCTACCTTTATCATAAATATTTATGCAT
The DNA here is from genome assembly GCF_055471065.1 of Atractosteus spatula. NCBI lineage: Eukaryota > Metazoa > Chordata > Actinopteri > Semionotiformes > Lepisosteidae > Atractosteus > Atractosteus spatula. The sequence continues at coordinate 42,424,719 of NC_142706.1, forward strand.
CAAAGCCTTTACTGAAGATATTACTAATAGTATTAATAATGGATGACTTTAGACAAGCTGTATACTCAAAGTATAATTTCTTTAGCACATTTGTACAAGCACTTGGAATCTGTCCAAGCCATACTTTGTCAGGCATTTTGTTTTACTTCAACGGGCATAAAAACTTCCTTGCTTTTAACAGGGCGTTTCATAATTTCTAACTACGAAAATGATTTAAAATGCGACACTTATCATTCAACTAGAGCTTAAAATATCACAAGGATCCTCAAGAGCACAGCAAAGAGTGTATTAAAAGACACTTGTATTTATCAACGCTTTCTTTTCCGTATACCAGATTTTATGGAACCACTTCAGAGGGGTGTCAGCCAGTCAGATTCCAGGATTCGGCACTTTAAAGGAAAAATACACACCGGTATTCCATTTCTCCCTAATGATTTTAAGCATCGAAGTATTTAACTAGCATGTGAAATAGCGTGTGAAAAAGTGGTAGTTTTAAGCTTTTCTGCTAATATAATATGGAATCGATATTGATTTAAATCGTGTTCTGATTTAAATCGCAAACGCGTGTTTAATTATATGTGTTTTTTAATCATAATCAGGCTAATGCAACATAAATTGATACAGTATCTTTGTCTTCTAAGCATCTTAATAAACTTTCAGCATAGCTTTCTACCCGTCAAGATTTATATTTCTTGGGATTTTGGGATCAAACGTGGAAGGATTAGATTATAATCGTTTTTATTTGTCAAATACGTGATTGTATTTCTGAATGTTATGTGACACCTACAGTAGTTCACTGCTTTAAATACATCGAATTAAGAAAGTTATGTGTAGCACTTTAGATCTTTTTTCTGAACCAGGGAAAATCTGATCATGTTTCTCTATAACAATAATAAAAAAAACTTTATTTTACATATCGCCTTTAAAAGTGGCATCTCAAAGCAATACAGTAGATCGAAAAACAGTTAAAAGGGACCAGATTAAATACCAGACAATCGCAAACGCATTTTCAATAAAATTATTTTATTCATTCAGCAGTTTGTGAGAGGAACATCCAGCAGGGAGAGACACACACACCGGTTTTCATTGACAAAATTGTTTTTTTTTCAATTCCTTTTGTCTAACAGGAATGTTTTGTTTGTGGACAAACTGTTAGACAAGAGGAAAAGACCGCCTCCTCCTACGAAGCATTAATCGCGTATCTAAGGAAAATTGCAGTATACCTTTGTTCATGCACATCATTATACAGTACAGTATCTCAATTTGTATTTCGATAAAAAAAATCGTTTGCCCAGCCACTACTGTTGTTATTGTTTTTATCCTGTAAAGCGTTTTCTTTTTCTGCGTTTTCCATTTCCTTTTTCTGATCACTCGCTTTCTGGATACACATCTCACCTGTCCTGTTCTTTGTTTTCCTGGTTTGCTGATTATGCCTGCTGCGGTCCACTCCTACCCTCACACCTAAAGAATACTATTTTAAATTTCTTGGCGCAGTTCATTAACCCTTGTATGTGCTGTCCGCGCCCAAAATGCAATTAAAAAAAAGTAAAAAACCGCGCTCAAAATGCAATTTAGAGCTTAATAAGATACACTCCACAGGCAAAATTAAAGACAAAATTAAAGACGATTAAAATCTGTAATCTTTCCACTTGTACTGTGAGTCATCGGACAGTTTCTGCTTTGTGTAAGGATGGTGAGAAAGCTGTGTTCAATGTATTTAAGGGACTCAGAAGTAAAAGAAGATGCTTCATATTGCGTGACTAATTTTAAAAACCAAGTTATAAATGCAGACGCTCCCTCGGTGCCGCGCCGGGTGTAAATATCAAAGTATACATTCCCAACAAGAATTGTACCCATCTGTCAAACAAATAAAACACCTTGAATTGAATTGAGGGAGAGATGGGGGTAGTGGGACAGAGATACTGTAGACAGACTCAAGGCAAATAAGATACTTATGGGTACGCAGGCATTCACGACAGCAACATACGAAACGTTTGCACGTACTGTATAGTTAAGTTATTACTTGGTTTTCAAAGTGCAACGAAATACAATATTGTTGTTGCTGCTGTTCTGGTTGTTTTTATCCCGTAAAGCGTTTTGAGAAGCCACCTTTAAAGGCGATATATACTGTAAAACCACTGATTCTTATGGAATGTGCTCCGCAGGAGATTCAAATTTTTATTTATTTATTTTTTAATCGCGTATCTTAGGAAATCTCAGTATAACTTTGTTCATGAACAGTGGCATGTTACATTATCATTCGTTTTTTTAACAAGGCTCGCCAGCTAATGTGAATCGAAACCTGTCTTGCTAGCTTTTAAAGTCGTGCATGTGTAAACTGTACTAGAGGGCATGCAAGTTACTCTGCCCCTTTCAGCGGCAGGGAGTCCCTCTGCTGCAACACACAGCAGACAGAACGGGAGACTATTGCCTTTCATATCTGACACCAGTGAAGTAAAAGGGGTGTCTAAAGGGGTGATTTTAGACCACATTTTAGTTACTTTATTTTGTTTACTTTTAACATTTCTGTAATTTACAGTAGATGTCACAATAGAAGCCCGAAGCCTATTATACTCAGTCTAGCCTTGGATCCTCTGAGTCCCTTGACTCAGTTATTGCATATTAATTTCTTGAGATACGCGATTCCATATTATATTCCCTTTTAATCAAATTCTAAAAGTATGCTTGTTGACTCCGGTATCGCGTTACTTAAAGACTTCGAAGCTTAAAATGTTTAGGGAGAAATGGAATACTGGTGTGTATTTTTTTCTTTAAAGTACCAAGACCAGCTATACACTGTATGTTTATGTTCCAAAATTAATATCGTTTATGACCTTCACACGCGTTACAGTATGCTCCTATTCTTTTTATGCTCAGCTACTAAGATTTCCCTTCAGTGGTAAAATTCAATACCTACAACGGGCACAGCAAAGACGTTTACTGTCTTTCTACGACAGACCAACGGACCACGAGTGCCCCTGTCGGTCAACCAATCACGTACTGCGGTGCCCCGCGTCATCTTGCGTCATACTGAGCGACGTCACCTGCGGTACGTGTCTGTAACGCGCACTTTGAATGGCTGCATCTGTATGGGTCGCTTATTTTTTTGCGGACCTCTACATCTTACAAGTGTATCTGATGTATGGATTACTGGTAATAGTCCAAATAGTGCAGAATGGAGGAATAAAGGGTAGATCAGAAAGGATGGTGTCTGTTATCAGGCATTGTTCCATCTGTATCCAGGCTGGAGGATTTTGAAGATTTGCTTGCTATGACCAAATAATCAAAGCCTATGCTGCAAAATAGTTCAACTGGAAATCAGGTAAACCCAGTCAACCTTCATTTGATTGTTGGCATTACATTTTGAGTAATTCTGGCAATTCTTTCTAAATTTTTTTTCCAATGAAATCTAAAACTTAAACTGTTCAACTGAGATTACTGAGATTTGTAGTGTCCAGAAAAAGGTGAAGGAATGTGGGGGAATATTTTTTATGCAATTTACACAACCAATTAATGAAATTTCTTCCTTTTCAACTGACTTTCCACCTATTTAAGAAATGGAATATAGTAAAATGAAAATGTACGGTTTAATTTATTAGTTATATGGAGCCCCTGTTATGTGAGGTTTTGATCATTGCATAGAAAATGGTATATTTGTTTGGGACATATTCTTTGCTGCAATATTGAGTATCATAATAACATTGTGTGTTATTTCTAACCTGATATAACTCCATATACAGATGCAGCCATTCAAAGTGCGCGTTACAGTCACATACCGCAGGTGGCGTCGCGCAGTGTGACACAAGATGACGCGCGGCACCGCAGTACGTGATTGGTTGACCGACAGGGGCACTCGTGGTCCGTTGGTCTGTCATAGAAAGACTTACAGTAAACGTCTTTGCTGTGCCCGTTGTAGATATTGCATTTTACCACTGAAGGGAAATCTTAGTAGCTGAGCATAAAAAGAATAGGAGCATACTGTAACGCGTGCGAAGGCCATAAACAATATTAATTTTGGAACATAAACATACAGTATATGGCTGGTCTTGGTACTTTAAAGAAAAAATACACACCAGTATTCCATTTCTCCCTAAACATTTTAAGCATCGAAGTCTTTAACTAAAGAGATACCGGAGTCAACAAGCATACTTTTAGAATTTGATTAAAAGGGAATATAATATTGAATCGCGTATATATTTTATGAAAGCAAGATTGCTCAGCTGGACAAAAGTACACAACCTACCTTTATCAGAAATATTTATGCATCAAAGCCTTTACCGAAGATATTACTAATAGTATTAATAATGAATGACTTTGGACAAGCTGTATACTCAAAGTATAATTTCTTAAGCACATTTGTACAAGCACTTGGAATCTGTCCAAGCCATACTTTGTCAGGCATTTTGTTTTACTTCAACGGGCATAAAAACTCCCTTGCTTTTAACAGGGCGTTTCATAATTTCTAACTACGAAAATGATTTAAAATGCGACACTTATCATTCAACTAGAGCTCAAAATATCACAAGGATCCTCAAGAGCACAGCAAAGACTGTATTAAAAGATACTTGTATGAGATACATGAGAATCCAGGCTTTTTTTATCAATGCTTTCTTTTCCGTATACCAGATTTTATGGAACCACTTCAGAAGGGTGTCAGCCAGTCAGATTCCAGGAATCGGTACTTTAAAGGAAAAATACACACTGGTATTCCATTTCTCCCTAAACATTTCAAGCATCGAAGTATTTAACTAGCATGTGAAATAGCGTGTGAAAAAGTGGTAGTTTTAAGCTTTTCTGCTAATATAATATGGAATCGCGTATCTAAAGAATTTAATAACGTTATGATTATATTCGTGTACTGCGACAGGGCTGTGTAGGGCTGTTTCGCCTCTCTCTTCATGCGATTTCCCCTGTAGCCTACTGGTCTACATGCCCGCTTACCAACTCACGGGTTGTGTGTTCAAATCCAGCTGGTGCTGGACTTTTCTTTTAACAAACATTTCTTCGAAAAAATAGAATAGCGATATTATGGACAATCAATTGACTTTTATATTTCAAAATATCACAACATGATCGATTCTAAGTCATTTTTGATAACAATGAATAGTCACCTTCTTCCCTTCTGACAACGGTCCCTGCTTCTGCTTCCTGCTTCTATTGTGTGTGTGTGTGTGTGTGTAATAGAGTAAATTTGTATAGAGAAATGGAGGCTGGACAGTATGCGATACAATATAAACATTTATATTGATTTAAATTGTGTTTTGATTTAAATCGCAAACGCGTGTTTAATTATATGTGTTTTTTTAATCATAATCAGGCTAATGCAACATAAATTGATACAGTATCTCTGTCTTATTTTTAGTAAATAAAGTGCATTTTTGCACACTATATGTGCAAACGTTTTATGATATGTCGCTGTTGTGAATGTCTGTGGACATGTGCTGGCTGGAGAGGAGGCTCCACTGTACACAGAGAGCTTAGAAGACAAAGATATCAATTTATTTTAGTCAAAAATTTATATATCACCTTTAAAAGTGGAATCTCAAAGCAAAGTAAATACCCAACACTGATTGAACCCATCTGCCATGCTAATAAAACACCTTGAATTGAATTGAATTGAGGGAAAGAGGGGGGGAGGGCGCGCGGCAAATAAGATACACTCCACAGGCATCCACAACAGCAACATATGAAACGTTTGCACATATAGTTAAGTTATTACTTGGTTTTCAAAGTCGGGAGACATTAGAGGCTTGCCACACCCGGACTGTTAAACCAACGCATTAGCACGTCAATCCCCATTGAAGACCCTGGCGCAATAATTGTTTTGTCCCTTGATTTACTGATCTGCATTAATTATGGAAATCGAGTTCCTGCTCTGTGCAGACGACCTGGTCCCGCTGTCACCCACAGAACAGAGGCTGCGCCAGAACCTGGCACTGCTGGAGCAGCACTGTCAGACCTGGGCACCGACAGTCAATCTGGACAAGACCAGTTATGGTTTTCCAGAAAAAAAGCCAGACCTCAGGGAAACAGGTACAAATTTACACTTAACAACACATTAACACCTAACAACGGGAGCAGGGACGAATTAGGCCGGTACCCACTATTGTTAAACATACAGAAAAGGATATTAAAGTATTGAATATTAGTATTGGCTTTAGTATTAGCCATACAGAACATTAATGTGCCCCTTTTCCATTCAGCGGGTGCCTGAGCCACTGTGTCCTATCTTCTGACAGTCGCCGTTGTGAACAAACATTTCTTTGAAAAAATGAGACGTTTCCCTTGGTCAGAGATATAAATATATAATATATAAATAAATTAAATTTAACTAACATGTGAAATAGCGTGTGAAAAAGTGGTAGTTTAAGCTTTTCTGCTAATATAATATGGAATCGCGTATCTAAAGAATTTAATAACGATATGATTATATTCGTGTACTGCGACGGGGCTGTGTAGGGCTGTTTCGCCTCTCTCTTCATGCGACTGTACCAGGAAGAGGACTTCTTTCTATTCGAAACGTGTATTTTAAAAGTTTAAGAAGTAAAAACCTTACAGTGTACACAGATTTCTAAACTGATCAGGATCGTTATCTTTGTCTTATGCATAATAATGTTCACCGCTCTGTCCAGCAAATTAATAATAAACTTTATTTTATATAGCGTTTTAAACGAATAAGTAATTAGATTGCTCATAAACCTAATCACTTGCTTTTTCTTTTTATTTAGGCTCAGATTTCAACTATAGATCGTATTATTAATAACCATAATAACAACCAACCAACAAAAACAACCATATAAACATAATACCAACCAAAAACATAGATAACGACCACAATACAAAATCAAATATATCAAACCATTATACTTTCGCAAATTCCTCCAATTATCATAATCCCGCCCCTTATGCAAAACCAAACCCTCCTCCCATCCCAGTTTATCCTCTTTATCATAAACAAAATCCACCTCAATTTTCAACATAAAGCATTACTGCTTACTGGGTTTTTGAGGGGGGGGGGAGGTGTCTTTCGCTGGAAATCTCGCCTGCTTCTACTTTACGAGTACAACCCCCTCTCTGCAGGAGTGCTGGCTGTGACGAATTAAACCGGTTTCACAGGTATTTTCAAAGTAGGAAGTACAGTGTTAACTGGTAGCTGGGCTCCTCAATTAAATCGCTTTAACATGCTAATGTGTTGGTGTAACAGTCCGGGAGTGGCAAGCTTCTAATGTCAACTCGACTCGATTGGAAGACAATGAACGTATTTTAGCCCTAAATGAATTAATAGCAAACATGGTTTACATAAAATACATTTTTCCAAGAAAGTTTATAATAATGCGATCTATAGTTGAAATCTGAGCCTAAATATAAAGGAAAAGCATTTTCAGAGAGCAATCACGCTGTGTTTATGTAGAAAAAGCGATTAGGTTTATGAGCAATCTAATTACCTATTCGCCTAAAACGCTATATAAAATAAAGTTTATTTAGAGATGAATGATCAGTGTCGCAGTTTAAATAATTTTCGTAGGAGGGCTTGGACAGATTCCAAGTGCATTTTTGCAATTTACGTTGTAATACAGTTTAGAATACAGTTAGTCGAAGCTTTATCAGCTATATTTATGGATTGCAATTTAGAAAAAGTCAAAAACCGCACTCAAAATGCAATTTAGAGCTTTCTGGCAAGGGGAGACACCCAAATTATAATGTAACATGCCACTGTTTGTGCATGAACAAAGTTATACTGCAATTTTCCTTAGATACGCGATTAAAAAAAATAAATTTTTTGAATCCCCGGCGGAACACACGCTTTTATACAGTATATCGCCTTTAAACACATATATTTAAACACGCGTTTACGATTTAAATCAAAACGCGATTCAAATTAATATAAATGTTTATTTTGTAATGCATAGGTGACTATTCATTGTTATTAAAAAGACTTAAATTCGATCATGTTGTGATATTTAGAAATATAAATTTGTTTGGTGCGAGTGAGGTTTTATTTAATCTCTGACCAAGGGAAACGTTTCATTTTTTCAAAGAAATGTTTGTTAAAAAATAAAGTGATACTGTACAGTAGTTCCATGGGATTCAATCACAGACCATGTGACATGGGAGTCAGGAAACTAACACACAGCGCCACCAGATTTGATAACGCTATAAAAACGCTATAAAATAATGTGACTAGGCACAGAACAAGTTTACAGCACAGTACAATAATAAATGCTGACCATGACTTTAGAAGCATAAATTACCTTACACTCAATTTAAACACAAGCTGTCTTTAGCCCTCTAAGCTGGTTCATACAGAAATGTAGAGATCCAGGCTCAGAACACACAGCTTCATTAGCGAATACATATGCAGGACAACTAGAGAAGACGTTTTACAGAGGATGGATTTTTAGAAACATCCCATCAGTGACATCACTGAAGTCAACTCCTACTGTAGGTAACTGTCGTGTGGATAGTTTCACAAGAATCAGACAAAGGTTTAAGCATCGCTTGTTCTAGATAAAACTGCAAAAAAAAACAACAACCCATAATGTACTTCTTTGCGGCTCTGTTTGCCCAAATCATATATTCACAACGTGAAATTAGAAAATAATATTACGTAACCAAAATCCGCAATATGGAAACAGAACCTGTGTAATTGTTGACAGATGATGTTCTCGTAACATTTTTACAAGACAAACTACAACATTTAAAAAATGACTTGTATGTACTTGATATCTCTAATCAATCCACGGCGATATAGTTAAAGCAGTCCCCGCACAAAACGAAACTAAAACGCCCTGGGCATACCATTTCGCGCTTCTTATCAGTTGCTCAAAAGTAATTTGACCGTATGAAATACATAATATAAACCTAGAAACATAAACAGTGCGTGAGCAGTATTTACGTAGTATCGGTGTCAAGAAATACCTCTCAAATACTGTAAATCAAGTTAAAAATATCTCAAGACCGATTCTGGTCATAATGAAACCATGTTTCGTGTATGTTTTCTTTAAAGTACCGAGACCAGCCATATACTGTATGTTTATGTTCCAAAATTAATATCGTTTATGGCCTTCACACGCGTTGCAGTATGCTCCTATTCTTTTTATGCTCAGGCACTAAGATTTCCCTTCAGTGGTAAAATTCCATATAAATATTCAATACTTAAATGGGCACAGTTAAGACATTAAATATACATATACATACTGTATACAGTACAGTTTGCATACGGTAATATGTTTATGTTCCTAAATCAATCTCTTTTATGAGCATGTGTAAGGCATGGTGAATCGATTCTCAAAAATTACTGTACTTTGCATGATTGGAAAAAAATGCGTGATTGCGAAATGCTGTGGTGTTACTTTTACAAAGACGGTCAATGAAAAAAAGAATGTGGACCAGGGCAATACTTTGAGTTTACAGCTTGTCCAAGGTCATTTATTATTAATACTATTAGTAATATCTTCGTTAAAGACTTTGATGGCTACAGCTCAAACATGACAGGTTGAGCTTTATTAGCTCCACCTTGCGGAAATTCTGGATACTATTATTTTGCTAGCGGTATTTACTGGTAACTTGCGGTATTTACCGGTAACTCGCGTTAGACTGCGTACAGCGTACCGGAAAATAATGCGGTATCGCCCGCGCATTTTGAATGGCTGCATCTGTAGCTCTAATAATTCAATCAAGTTTCTAAGAGATTCTTGAGGTTTTGTTAGATTCAGCATGATATCATCTGCATAAAAGAAAATAGCATGAGTCACAATACACATCTGTACTCCATGCACCAGTGGATGTGATCGAAATGCAATGGCCAGTGGTCAACTGCCAAACAAAAGAAACTGACAAAGGGGGCATCCCTGCCTTGTTCTTCATGACAAGGAAAATAAAGGAGATGCATCTGAATTTGTTTGGATAGCTTCTGCTGGATATTGGTATAACAATGTAATAGTTTTGAGGACAGTAATTATGTAAGCCTATTCAACACTGTTAAAGGTTTTCTCAGCATCCAGTGAAACTACTTAAACTTGACCATCAACTTGATTAGCCCAACGTAAGACATTATACAAATATTGTCACCCAACCAACAGTTAAACCAGTTTGGTCCACAGATAGAAGTTTGGGCAACTTGTGCCCCAATCTAATGACTTTACTTTTCGTTAAAATCTTATAGTCTGATTTTAATAAAGAGATTGGCCTCTGAGAGCCACAAAGTTTGACATCATTTTCATGGTTTCACTGATACTATAATTAAAGCTTGCTTCAAGGTTTCTGGCAATTCCCTATTATCATATGGTTAATTAACCTAAGAATAACCATCTTGAAGAAATCAATTGGAAGCCCATCCAATCCAGGTGACATGCACCCTGCCAGGCCCAAGATAACCTCATGAACCTCTTCCTCTGTAATAATAGCCTCTAAAGTATCCCACTCCTCATCTGACAATGATATAATTACAAGACCTTGTAGAAATGTCTTTGTTTTAACAGAGACACAACCTTGTGAACTATGCAGTATTTTATAGAAATCTATAAAGGCTAAGTTTCAGTTGTACCAATTGTACCATTTTAAATTTTACCATCTACCATTTTTACTGAAGTTATGCCTTTTTGATTTCTTCCTCATGTATTTGCTAAGCTACTAATATCCCTGCTATTTCACCATCTTCATAACACCAGTCCTAAGGAGGGCATTTTCAGTTTCCCGACTAATGAGGATCATATTCTAGCTTTTTAGCATTTAGCAATTGGAGTACTTGCTTATCCTGAGACAAAGTGTGATTCTGTTCCAATTTTTGTTTTATATTTGATAATATAGAATTAATACTTATATACATATAATGTTTGTGACTGTGCATCACTCTATGCTAGCATTAAGAATATAAAATGTTTTCCTGCCTACAAACTAAGTACACAGCATAATCTTGTCATAGAAAGAAAAAAAACATCCAACATAAAACATAACTTGAACTGTAAAAAGAGCTCCCTAACCTGGAGTGAACGAACTGCACACAACACAACCCTTTAATTATTACATGTACTGGTGAACCAAGCAAAACTTCTGTCACCCTTGCTGACTTTAACTCCACATAACAAAAAGAAGGATAACAATATAACCTACACAAATCTGGGATAATATCAGACAAAAAAAAGTCAACATGTTTGAACTCGCAATAAATTAATTAACATTAATTAGTAAAAGCCCACTTTTATAAAACAAAGGAATAAATAGAAAATAGATTAAGAACTGGTATGTCAACCCACACAACCAAGGGGAAAATAAAGGAAAAAAAGAAAAAAGTGCATAACTCAGTCACTTAGAGAAGTCAAGGTTTATATCAGAGTTTTTGGTAACATTAGCATCCCTTTGCTCCCATAATAACTGCTAAATATTTAAATAGAATTGGCTCCAATGAAACTGCTGAACTCTACTAAACTCATCAGAACACACATAAACCATATTAAATTTAAACTGGCTACAGAAAAATACCAGGTTGGTATTGGAGATAACCCTGGTGCTTTTGCACAAGTAAAGAAATGGCATTCTTCCTGCAAATGAATCGTCAATGTAGCCGGGTGGATCAAGCTGTAGGTGATGTTGTGATCCCTCAGCTTTTTTCTCAAAGAAATCAACTCTTTTCTCCTTTTGTATAGTGCAGCAGACATATCTCTGAAGATCACAATAGTCAAATTTCCATATTTCAGCTCGCATTTAGCTTGAGCTGTGGAGAGAATTATCTCACTCTCCTATTAGCGAAGTAGACGAATGACCACCGCCTGGGGTTTCTTGTGTTCTTGTGGCTGAGGGTGGGGAGTATGATGGCATTACTCAATTTCTAACTGTCGATTATTATCAATTCCAATAATTTTGTTAGTTATTTCTGGAGAGAAGCAATTCCTTCTTTGCCCTCGACCCCCTCAGGAAACCCCACCAGACGCACCACTCAGTTTCCCCCGTTGTAAATAATGATGAAAATGAAAACATTCAGCCAAATAAGGAAACAACATGCAACCTCCTCTTGGGAGCTCTTCTTCCTCTTACCCTATCCCTTTGCCAAATCGCTAATTTTGATACAATCTTGACCTAAAACTAAATCACCTGTGCACCTTTCCTCATATTCCAACTAAAAACATCAAAATATTTAAAAAAACAAGAAAACCAATTAACTAACTAAAAATAATTCATATAATGGAGTATTTAAACAGACATTCAGGAAGAGATCAAAATTTAATCTTGTTTATGTATTTTATGTTGTGTGAGATAGACCTTAACTCCCAATTCTCCATCTCTGACTTCATTCATCATTCCTGTGTAACGCTCAAGCTTAGTGTTCCAACCCTATAATTTCTTTGCATTCACCAGTTTTTCTACACAGCAGGAGGTCACCTTCTGTTTCATAAACAGCAGCTCTTGCTTCTCTAACTATTCTCATCATGCCAATATCATTATTTCTTCCCAAACATGCAGTACACCTGCACCCCCAGGGTCATTTCTGTTACCCCATCTCTCTAAATCGTTCCCCACTTCTGCCCTGTTTCACCAATAGGTATCCATTCCACTGTACTAAACAGCAAGCAGCATAGACAGGTTTACTTCGTTCGCTGGCATCCAACTAGGTGCAGTGTCAGTCTCCAACACTTCACTTCAATTTCTTCCACCAGTGGCCCCAGTGAAGACCCTCTTCAGTATACTGGTTTCCTACTTGACCTTATATAATCATTCATTTTGAAACAGCAAATGGACTGGTGAAATCAGAGCTTACAGTCAGTACTTGCCAGCTGTATTTTGCTGTAAGCTCCATATGTGTCTTTATACTTATTGCCCCTTAACTTTTCTCAGTTAACTATTCCATCCATTCAAAAACAAGTTTCAGTAAGTTGCTATGCTTGGTTTCTACACTGCCTTTCGTCTAACCAATCCTGACTTCAGCACAGATAGCTTTCAGGTTACTCTTCCCAGCTTGGCACACCTTCCACTGCCCATCCTAGAATTTTTACAAAGCAAATCCTAGATCATTTTCCTCTGAAGCCTACCCTGTGTATATCCATACTGACCCCAATCAATCAAAAGCTCACTCTCCATAATCTCTGTCATTGAAGAATTGTGCTGTTATGGTGTTATGGGGTTCTTTTGATTGGTTTTGAAGTCCTGTCATTTTCAGCCTTATGGTCAGGTTGCTATTTCTTCAGCCAGATGAGTCAAACCAAGTACATTTTAAATATATTAAAACTATAAAGGTCGTCAAACTAAAGATTTTTTGAACTACTGAACAAATATTAGTAGAAAGAATAACGGGATTTGTTCTGCTATGACTTAGAGTAAGAGTAAAAAAATACAAGATAAAATAGTAACAGGATAAAGTCAATAGGATCTCTGTGATTCATTATCTTTTAAAATAAAAGAATGATACCCATATACAGTGGTGTGAAAAAGTGTTTGCCCCCTTCCTGATTTCTTATTTTTTTGCATGTTTGTCACACTGAAATGTTTCAGATCATGAAACAAATTGAAATATTAGACAACGATAACACAAGTAAACACAAAATGCAGTTTTTAAATGAAGGTTTTTATTATTAAGGGAAAAAAAAATCCAAACCTACATGGCCCTGTGTGAAAAAGTGATTGCCCCCCCTGTTAAAACATAAATCAACTGTGGTTTATCACATCTTTGGAAAGCTGAGTTCAATTTCTCTAGCCACACCCAGGCCTGATTACTGCCACACCTGTTCTCAATCAAGAAATCACTTAAATATGACCTGCCTGACAAAGTGAAGTAGACCAAAAGATCCTCAAAAGCTAGACATCATGCTGCGATCCAAACAAATTCAGGAACGAATGAGAAACAGAGTAATTGAGATTTATCAGTCTGGAAAAGGTTATAAAGCCATTTCTAAAGCTTTGGGACTCCAGCGAACCACAGTGAGAGCTATTATCCACAAATGGCGAAAACATGGAACAGTGGTGAACCTTCCCAGGAGTGGCTGGCCAACCAAAATTACCCCAAGAGCGCAGCGACGACTCATCCAAGAGGTCACAAAAAACCCCACAGCAACATCCAAAGAACTGCAGGCTTCACTTGCCTCAGTTAAGGTCAGTGTTCATGACTCCACCATAAGAAAGAGACTGGGCAAAATTGGCCTGCATGGCAGAGTTCCAAGACGAAAACCACTGCTGAGCAAAAAGAACATAAAGGCTCGTCTCAGTTTTGCCAGAAAACATCTTGATGATCCCCAAGACTTTTGGGAAAATACTCTGTGGACTGACGAGACAAAAGTTGAACTTTTTGGAAGGTGTGTGTCCCATTACATCTGGCGTAAAAGTAACACAGCATTTAAGAAAAGGAACATCATACCAACAGTAAAATATGGTGGTGGTAGTGTGATGGTCTGGGGCTGTTTTGCTGCTTCAGGACCTGGAAGACTTGCTGTGGTAAATGGAACCATGAATTCTGCCAAAAAATCCTAAAGGAGAATGTCCGGCCATCTGTTCGTGACCTCAAGCTGAAGCACACTTGGGTTCTGGAGCAGGACAATGATCCAAAACACACCAGCAAGTCCACCTCTGAATGGCTTAAGAAAAACAAAATGAAGACTTTGGAGTGGCCTAGTCAAAGTCCTGACCTGAATCCGATTGAGATGTTGTGGCATGACCTTAAAAAAGCAGTTAAGTCTCGAAAACCCTCCAATGTGGCTGAATTACAACAATTCTGCAAAGATGAGTGGGTCAAAATTCTTCCACAGCGCTGTAAAAGACTCATTGCCAGTTATCGCAAATGCTTGACTGTAGTTGCTGCTGCTAAGGGTGGCCCAACCAGTTATTAGGTTTAGGGGGCAATCACTTTTTCACACAGGGCCATGTAGGTTTGGATTTTTTTTTCCCCTTTATAATAAAAACCTTCATTTAAAAACTGCATTTTGTGTTTACTTGTGTTATCTTTGTCTAATATTTCAATTTGTTTCATGATCTGAAACATTTCAGTGTGACAAACATGCAAAAAAATTAGAAATCAGGAAGGGGGCAAACACTTTTTCACACCACTGTATATCATTTGTGTCAGTCTGTGTTTGTTCTGCATTTGTTAATCCTGGAAAACCCTGAGGAAAATAAAATAAAGAATGAAAAAATGAATGAGAAATTTCCTTAATATTTTAAATTTTTCAACAGAGGATGGTGAGGTATCTATGAATGTTATTTCTTAAGTATTCTAAAAGAACTTAGTTGTACCAGAGGAAATTCATTTCTAAGAACATTTTCTCCTATACCGTTAGTGTGTTTTCTAAAGGGAATTGACATTGTTACAGATCTCACATAGCTGAGTTTGAAAAATATATAGTTATACCAATTAAGATTTTGTTATCTGGTAAAAAAATCTCTCCTTATACCCTTATCTAAACATTTTAAAATGTGAAGCTTCTGATTACGCAATTCACATGATTTGATAAAAATCAAAACACAGTTTGCTATTTTAATGTAACAGCTTGATATATGTACTAATGGAATGCCCGCTTTGAAATGTTCTATTTGCTGGCAAAGTGAATAAGTTATTAAACATCCCCTCCTTAGTTTAGTCTACATTGCACTTTTCCAAATAGTCAGTGTCTTGGTGCCTGAACACTGAACCTTTTCTTTAAGAGCTGTACAGACAAATTCCAATGCCTGTAGTACATACTCAGAAAGCAGACTGTTATTTTCCCCCTTTCTTTCAGTTGTCAAATTTGTGTGTGTATGAAAAATATGTCTCCTACAAAAAAGGAACCTTTTAAATACTAGTTTATCATCACTAAAATTAATGTGAAAAAAAAACTAAAAAACAAACTTAAAACAAGAGTTCTGACAGTGTTTGAACAACAGCATTTCCTCAAGTCTTTTCAAAACCAAGATGTAATCCAGCCTGATAATTCTTGCATGGTGATTTTGGATGCATTTTGAAAAAAAGGAAAGGACATTGGAATTTTTAATCTGCATAATGTCACTTTTAAGATTCCAGCGTAGAATTAATCAGTATTACAAGGCCTGTAAATGTCAGAATGTGCTTTCATGCTCAGTTGGTTTATATATTCAACACATAGCTAGGCTATAAATTTTGAGCTATTGCTAAATATTTTTAGCAATGTTTTAAATGATTCCCCATCTGGGACAGATATAGTTTACAGTACAGTCAATTTTACTAGTGTAGCAAATCATTACTCCTAAAAGTAGCTAGAGAAAATGCTGAAAACAGTTCACTTACTAAATGAACTGGAAAATTTAATTAAGGGTCTTATATTTGTTAGTATGAATAATTGATTTGAATATTAAATAAGTCTTTATTCAATCAAAACTACATAAAACAGAACTGCCTTAAATTTTCTTGCTCCACCTTCATGTTCATTTAAAGTCAAAGTTAGCAACCACAAACGGCTGCTTCACCCTTATTAGGAGGGATGTATACTTTTATTTGTGAGAGCACCCTTCAAGGCTAATGTGGAGATACAGTAGGAGTAGCAATTGCAATCAATTATGGTTATGGATATTAATTCTCATTACTGGTCATTGTATGTGCAGCTTTTATTTCTCAATCTAACCTGGAACTGTGTTCCTTTTAATAGCTATTCACATCAATTCTTCAGTTATTAAATATATATACACATTCCCATAAGGTGGGACATACTTTAACTACCTTTGTATAACAATTTGCACTTTTCTGTTCATTACACAAAGTTAACCAAGCATAGAAGAATTGAGAATTTGAGAAATGAGAATTTAAAAAAGATTGCTTGTGCCATTCCAGAGGAAATTCAAAACCATACAAATAACTGAAAATCACTGTTACATTAAAAAAAGAAAATAAACATGTCCAATACTGACATAAATAATATAAAAGCTGGAGTTACACTTGAAATCATAAAGGGGGAAAGTACCGCATTAATTACTTTCCATTCCAAGAACACAGTATGCAAAACATACCTGAGGTTTCTATTGCCATACACCTTGTAAATAAAAGTAGGGAAAGCACATTACAAAATAATTAAAGTGCTGTAAACACACAGTTCACATAGCACAGAACTGAAGTAAATGTGAATAAGGAGAAGGACACAATATAATTATGAATCCTATTTTCGAGAAACAGAAATGTAATAAAGGTTTAGACAATCTGAATATTTGACTGATGATTACCTATATGTATGTGCACACCTATTTCAAACCAAGATCTATAATAATATTATTATATTATAATATAACTATTATTAAAATAATAATTACTAGGATTATTGTGAGGCAATGATTGATAAAGGCCAGGGGGAAATTAGGCCAAGAAACTGGGGTTTCCTACTACAGATGCAGCCATTCAAAATGGGTGGGGTATTTCGCGGTATACCCCGGTGGGCGTGTCGCAGTATCACGCAGTATCACGGGGTAAATCGCGTCATTTGACGTCATGCCGGAAAGTATCCGGCATCACCTTATAAAACCGCCAGGAAGAGCCAATAAAGCTTAACCTCTCATGTATAGCATTTGAGCTTTTAAATTTAAACTGTGTATTACAGCATGTTAATCATCAGTCAATAAAAAGTTGGTATATTTTATGAAAGCAAGATTGCTCAGTTGGACAAAAGTACACAACCTACCTTTATCAGAAATATTTATGCATCAAAGCCTTTACTGAAGATATTACTAATAGTATTAATAATGAATGACTTTGGACAAGCTGTAAACTCAAAGTATAATTTCTTTAGCACATTTGTACAAGCACTTGGAATCTGTCCATGCCCTACTTTGTCAGGCATTTTCTTTTACTGCAACGGACATAAAAACTCCCTTGCTTTTAACAGAGCGTTTCATAATTTCTAACTACGAAAATTATTTAAACTGCAACACTTATCATTCAACCAGAGCTCGAAATATCACAAGGATCCTCTAGAGCACAGCAAAGACTGTATTAAAAGAATCGCGTATCTAAAGAAATTAATAAGATATAATAATATCCGTGTACTGCGACAGGGCTGTGTAGGGCTGTTTCACCTCTCTCTTCATGTGACTCTATTCAAAAGCCATTTAGCAAAGAGGGGATGAGAAGAGTGACAAACCAATATACTTTAGATCTTTTTTTCTGAACCGGGGAAAATCTGATCATGTTTTTCTATAACAATAATAAAAAACATTATTTTACATATCACCTTTAAAAGTGGCATCTCAAAGCAATACAGTAGATGGAAAAACAGTTAAAGGGACCAAAGTAAATACCAGACAAACGCAAACACGTTTTTAATAAAATGCTTTTATTCATTCAGCAGAGAGTGAGAGGGACATCCAGCAGAGAGAGACACACACACCGGTTTTCATTGACAAAAAGTAATTGTTTTTTTACATTCCTCTTGTCTAACAGGAATTTTTTGTTTGTGGACAGACTGTTAGACAAGAGGAAAAGAGCGCCTCCTTCTACGAAGCATTTCGTTGATCCAATCACAAATTCTTTTCCAGTCGCACGAAGGGTTGAGAATCTCCGATTCACCATGCTACTAATGGTTCCCCGGAGATTGCAAGGCAAGGCACTTTTGCCTCTGGACCCATCAAAATTTACAGTCCACCCCCAGTAAATTTCAAAGGTCACAAGATTTCGAAACACGGGGGCGGCGTAGCGGTCGGCTCTTGCTTTCCCGTCCAATGAAAGGCAGGTTCCTTTTGCCGAAGTCGGGAGACATTAGAGGCTTGTCACACCCAGACTGTTAAACCAACGCATTAGCACGTCAAACCCCATTGAGGAGCCGGGCGCAATAATTGTTTTGTTCCTTGATTTACTGATCTGCATTAATTACAGAAATCGAGTTCCTGCTCTTTGCAGACGATCTGGTCCTGCTGTCGCCCACAGAACAGAGGCTGCGGCAGAACCTGGCACTGCTGGAGCAGCACTGTCAGACCTGGGCGCTGACAGTCAATCTGGACAAGACCAGAGTTATGGTTTTCCAGAAAAAAAGCCAGACCTCAGGGAAACAGGTACAAATTCACACTGAACAACAACACATTAACACCTAACAACGGGAGCAGGGCCGAATTAGGCCAGTACCCACTATTGTTAAACATACAGAAAAGAATATTAAAGTATTGGCTTTAGTATTAGCCATACAGAACATTAAAGTGCCCCTTTCCATTCAGCGGGTGTCTGAGCCGCTGTGTCCCATCTTCTGACAGTCGCTGTTGTGAATGTCTGTAGAGTTTATCTTATTTTTAGTACTATATTTTTATATTATATTCCCTATTAATCAAACTCTAAGAGTATGTATCGGCTTGTCCAGTAGAGCCTCCTGTCCAGCCAGCACATGTCCACAGACATTCACAACAGCGACATATCATAAAACGTTTGCACATATAGTTAAATTATTAGTTGTTTTTCAGGAAGTTAAAAAAAACACTTGAATTACTTATCCAGTCTCTCAAAATAAAGTTATTTTTCAAGCAATGCAACAAACGTCGGGCAATGTGTTTTTTTTTAATCCAACATTGACAGCCACATCTTAAATCTTGTCAGTCAGCTCTTTTTTCTCTATTTGAATTGTGGCGATTCAAACAACCTGGGATAACAAGTGGTCTCAAAGTCACCGAGCTCACAGAGCTTCAACAACAGATGACAATTCCCTTAGTCCTTCCTTAGTCTTCCTGAAATTGTCAGATTATGAGTGAATAAAAGCATCTTATTAAAAACACGTTTGCGTTTGTTTGGGAGCTATATTATATACTTTTCATATGTAAGATATAATGATGTGTTCCCGCTTACACATCGCACAACTTTAAAAGCTAGAAAAACAGGTTTCGATTCACATTATCTGGCGAGCCTTGTTTTGTCAAAGGACAGCACAAAAAAAAACAGACAATACACGGGGGGGAGGGCAAGCGAGAGAGAGAGTTTTTTACCCTCTGTCAAAAAATCCCAAATCACCTGGGGCAGAGACTCTGGGGCGATCATTGTGTGGTACAGAGCGGAGCTCAGTCAATCCAAACAAGTACAGTAGTAAAGAGAGAAAAGTCAACAATTGATTTAAGGATGATCTGTCAAAGTGCAATGAAATACAATATTGTTGTTGTTGCTGTTATTGTTGTTTTTATCCTGTAAAGCGTTTTGAGAAGCCACCTTTAAAAGCGATATATAAAAGCGCTGATTCTTATGGAATGTGTTCCGCCGGGGAACAAGTATAACCTTGTTCATGCACAAACAGTGGCATGTTACATTATTAATTTGGGTGTCTCCTCTTGCCAGAAAGCTCTAAATTGCATTTTGAGTGCGGTTTTTGACTTTTTTTTAAATTGCAACCCGTAAATAAAGCTGATACTGTTTAGACTTATATTAGGATTTAGACTTATATTAGGATTATATACTGTGTGAAAAGTGATAGTCTTTTAACCTTTTCTGTGAATTCGCTTGTTATCTAACAAATGCATACTTTTAGAATTTGATTAACAGGGAATATAATATGGAATTGCGTATCTAAACAAATTAATAACGATATAATTATATTCATGTACTGTCTGGCGGAATAAACTGAAGAGGTTAGTTAATGCGACACGGAATTACTTTCCATCCCCTCTACATTCTCAGAGCAGAACAGACTAACCTTCTAATGAAAGACGGTCCACCCCCCACGGACAGGAAAAGTGCCCAAAGGCACTTAAACTTAATATGGTCAGTAACAGTAAACAGTAACATGGTCAGAAGGAGCACGTACAAACGTTTCCGAAATAACCACATGTAAGACTCTGATGCTTAAAATGTTTAGGGAGAAAGTGGAATACTGGTGTGTATTTTTTCTTTGAACTACCAATACCAGCCATATACAGTCTGTAATGTAGGGATTTCTATATGTCTTTATTTAGTGGTTACATTAGTGACAAAGGCTAAACTTTTAGCTTCAGTAACGCGTACATATCTCCCCTTTTTATAAAACGAAATGGTTGAAAACTGTTCCAGAGCCACTGTTGTTTCATCAGTAAAAAGTACATCATGAAATGCCTCTCCCTGTTCAATCCACTGGAAAAAGAAAAGGAGCATAAAGCGTCTGATGGTCATAAACGATATTCATTTAGGAACAGCATCAGAGATATGTTTTTTACTGCACTGCATCGGAGAGAATACCATAGTGTGTTCCCTGGCGGAAACTGGCTTCCATAAGAATCAGTATGGCTCAGAGATTAAATAAAACTTCACTCGCACCAAACAAATGTATATTTCTAAATATCACAACATGATCGAATTTAAGTCAGTTTAATAACAATGAATAGTTACCTAAGCGTTACAATATAAACATTTATATTGATTTAAATCGCGTTTTGATTTAAATCGCAAACGCGGGTTTAAATATATGTGTTTTTTGATTCACAATCAGACAAATGCAACATAAATTGATATCTTTGTCTTCTAAGTATCTTAATAAACTTTCAGCATAGCTTTCTCCCCGTTTAGATTTATTTTTCTTTACTAGTATACTTTAGATCTTTTTTTTCTGAACCGGGGAAAATCTGATCATGTTTCTCTATAACAATAATAAAAAACATGATTTTACATATCACCTTTATGTGATATCACCTTAAGGACAGCACATACAAGGGTTAATTGCACAATGGACCGCGCAAAGAAATTTAAAATAGTCTTCTTTAGGTGTGAGGGCCGGAGTGGACCGCAGAAGGCATAATCAGCAAATTAGGAAAACAAAGAACAGGACAGGTGAGACGTTTATCCAGAGAGCGAGTGATCAGAAAAAGGAACAGCTGTTACGCCCAGGTTTTACGCTCTCTCTCTGCTGAATGAATAAAAGCATTTTATTAAAAACGCGTTTGCGTTTGTCTGGGTATTTACTTTGTAATCTGTGGTTTACATCTACCTAATTGCTTTGAGATGCCACTTTTAAAGGTGATATGTAAAATAAAGTTTTTTTAACTAGTTAAGAAAGCTAGGCTCCTCAATGAAATCACTTTAACATGCTAATGCGTTGGTGTAACAGTCCGGGCGTGGCAAGCTTCTAATATCAACTCGACTCGATTGGAAGACAATTAACATATTCTAGCCCTAAATGAATTCATAGCAAACATGGTTTACATAAAAGACATTTTTCCAAGAAAGTTTATAATAATACGATCTATAGTTGAAATCTGAGCCTAAATAAAAAGAAAAAGCATTTTCAGAGAGAAATTACGCTGTGTTTATGTAGAATAAGTGATTAGGTTTATGAGCAATCTAATTACTTATTCATTTAAAACGCTATATAAAATAAAGTTTATTATTAATTTGCTGGACAGAGCGGTGAACATTATTATGCATAAGACAAAGATAACGATCCTGATCAGTTTAGAAATCTGTGTACGCTGTAAGGTTTTTACTTCTTAAACTTTTAAAATACACGTTTCGAATAGAAAGAAATCCTCTTCCTGGTACAGTACTGTATGTATAGCAAACCAGCACGTCTTTTTTCTCCAATCAGAGGGGTGTCAGATGGTGTCAGCCAATCACCATTCTGAAGCCCTACCATAATCTCTGGTATGGGGAGACCCCAGAATTCTGTCCCATAGTTTAGACAGATGATAGATACTTTTATTGATCCCGTGAGGGAAATAAAGTAAATCATTTTCATTTTAGGAAATTATTAAACGCTCGGTTAAAAGCAAAGGAGATTGTCTGTTATAGTGGACATAAAAACAAGAGTTCGTTGGCATTATATCCTAGGAGACACAGACCGGCGCCAGACCGGGAGAATGCCCGCAGTGTAAAAGAAAATGCCTGATGAACTAGTGATTGGACAGTTTCCAAGTGCTTGTACAATCGATGGAAATGTTCAAATAAATGTGCAAAAGAAATAAACAAAATAATCATTTATTTCTTTATCATATTGGCTAGCTAATGTCCTCTCTTTGCTAGTTAGTAGCTGTGTTTCTGCGTTGGATAGCAACGGGTGACTGTTCTCAGGCGGAAGATGTAAACAGCTTAATTTTCGTGTTAAATAATTTTTTAAAATTAAAATTCATTCTATACAGCAATCGCATATTTGGGTACCGTTTCATAAAACTTTCATGCTTAAAATGTCGAGGGAGAAATGGAAGACTGGTGTGTATTTTTTCTTTAAACTACCAAGACCAGCCATACACAGTACAGTTTACGTACATACAGTAATGTTTATGTTCCTAAATTAATATCGTTTATGACCTTCAGATGCGTTATGCTCCTCTTCTTTTTATGCTCAGCTACTAAAATTTCCCTTTAGTGGTAAAATTCCATATAAATATTCAAAACTAAGCGGATTAAAATGTAAAATGTAAAGACATTAAATGATTAAATCTTTTCACTACCAACCAATGCACCACGAGTGCCCTGTTGGTCATTTTGGCCAGCCAATCACTTACCGCTCCTTTGCTTTTAACCGAGCGTTTAATAATTTCCTAAAATGAAAATGATTTACTTTATTTCCCTCACGGGATCAATAAAAGTATCTATCATCTACAGTATCTAAACTATGGGACAGAATTCTGGGGTCTCCCTATACCAGAGATTACGGTAGGGCTTCAGAATGGTGATTGGCTGACACCATCTGACACCCCTCTGTTTGGAGAAAAAAGACGTGCTGGTCTGCTATACATACTGTACCAGGAAGAGGATTTCTTTCTATTCTAAATGTGTATTTTAAAAGTTTAATTAAGAAGTAAAAACCTTACAGCGTACGCAGATTTCTAAACTGATCAGGAGGAAGAAAAATCACCCGTGTTTCGTGCATAAAAAGTGGTTATTAACTATCGAAACCTGTTTTATTTATTTTATTTTTATTTAGATTAAGAGTTCCCGTCACACCCATTCCCATTTAAATCACAAACCCGTGTTTAATTAAGTGTCTTTTAACGTAAATCGTTATCTTTGTCTTATGCATAATAATGTTCACCACTCTTTCCAGCAAGGCCCTTTGGCTACAAAAGTAAAAAGAAGGCGCTCGCTCTCTCTCTCTCTTTTGATTATTACATCCAATAATCAAAAATGACACAATAAACATAATAACCATAATAACGACCAACCAACAAAAACAACCATATAAACATAATACCAACCACAAACATAGATAACAACCACGATACAAAATCAAATATATCAAACCATTAAAGCAAAACCGCCCTCCAATTATCAACAAATTTCAATATCTTGTACGAATTATTCGTAATACAAACCAAAAATAGCCCGCAAACTCTCTCAAATTCCTCCAATTATAATAATCCGCCCATTATGCAAAACCAAACCCTCCTCCCATCCCAGTTTATCCTCTTTATCATAAACAAAATCCACCTCAATTTTCAACATGAAGCATTACACAAAATCAATACCTCAACACTCCATACTCAATAACGATAATTCACAAACAGCCAGAACATGTAACTCCACATTCCCAAATAGACTTCATTTCAATAGCCCCCCCCCTTATGCAAAACCAACATCCCTCCCCTGTTCTCTCTCTTCGCTGGCGTTTGTAATCGTTTTTATTTTTAAATAAATTTTAGCAAAGTCATGTATTTTAAAAATCTTAAGATTTCTATATTTATGTCTTTATTTAGTGGTTTCATTAGTGACAAAGGCTAAACTTTCTTGGAAAAATGTCTTTTATGTAAACCATGTTTGCTATTAATTCATTTAAGGCTAGAATATGTTCATTGTCTTCCAATGAAAGAAGGGTTCCTTACGCCATAGTTGGGTTGACATTAGAAGCTTGCCACGCCCGGACTGTTACAACAACGCATTAGCATGTTAAAGCAGTTTCATTGAGGAGCCTAGCTTTCTTAACTAGTAAGTACTGTACTTACTGGGTTTTTGAGGGGGGGAGGTGTCTTTCGCTGGAAATCTCACCCCTTCTACTTTGAAAATACCTGTGAAACCGGTTTAATTCGTCAGAGCCAGCACTCCCGCAGAGAGGGGGGTTGTACTTGCAGTGCATCGGTATAGATGGGAAAGCCAGAGCCGACCGCTACGCCGCCCACGTGTTATGCTCTTCGTTAATGTCTAAGCCGGAACACATCATTATATCTCATTTTGTATTTCTTAAAAAAAAAATCGTTTGCCCAGCCTAACAGTATTGTTGTTATTGTTTTTATCCTGTAAAGCGCTTTGAGGAGCCACCTTTAAAGGCACCATATACAATAAAGTTCATTATAATTACTATTGTTAATTTGCTGGACAGAGAGGTGAACATTATTACGCAGAAGACAAAGATAGCGATTTACGTTGCATTGTGCATTGTGCTGCTGTAATACAGTTTTAAATAATTAAAAGTCTAAACAGTATCAGCTTTATTTATGGGTTTTAAATAAAGGCGATTTAAACGCAATTTAAATCAATATAAATGTTTATATTGTAACGCATAGGTGACTATTCATTGTTATTAAAATGACTTAAATTCGATCATGTTGTGATATTTAGAAATATAAATTTGTTTGGTGCGAGTGAAGTTTTATTTAATCTCTGACCCAGGGAAACGTTTTATTTTTTCAAAGAAATGTTTGTTAAGGAAAAAAGTCATGGCTCCAGCTGGATTCGAACATGCAACGTGTGATATAGGAGTCAGGAACCTAACCCACAGTGCCACTGGCAAGGTCACATGAGGAGTGTTGAAAAAGCCCTACAAATATTATCAACAGACATCGTACAGTGTGTACTATTCTTGTGTTGCGGTACATGAATATAATTATATCATTATTTATTTATTTAGATACGCGATTCCATATTATATTTCCTTTTAATCAAATTCTAAAAGTATGCTTGTTGACTCTGGTATCACGTTAGTTAAAGACTTCGATGCTTAAAATGTTTAGGGAGAAATGGAATACTGGTGTGTATTTTTTCTTTAAAGTACCGAGACCAGCCATATACTGTATGTTTATGTTCCAAAATTAATATCGTTTATGGCCTTCACACGCGTTACAGTATGCTCCTATTCTTTTTATGCTCAGCTACTAAGATTTCCCTTCAGTGGTAAAATTCCAGATACATATTCAATATTTATTCAATACATATACATACTGTATACAGTACAGTTTGCATACAGTAATATGTTATGTTCCTAAATCAATCTCTTTTATGAGCATGTGAAAGGCATGGTGAATCGGAGATTCTCAAAAATTACTGTACTTTGCATGATTGGAAACAAATGCGTGATTGTGAAATGCTGTGGTGTTACTTTTACAAAGAAGGTCAATGAAAAAAAGAATGTGGACCAGGGCAATACTTTGAGTTTACAGCTTGTCCAAGGTCATTCATTATTAATACTATTAGTAATATCTTCGTTAAAGACTTTGATGGCGACAGCTCAAACATGAGAGGTTGAGCTTTATTAGCTCCACCTTGCGGAAATTCCGGATACTATTATTTTGCTTGCGGTACTATAGGAGAATTTACGGTAACTCACGGTAGACTGCGTAAAGCGCACCGCAAAATAATGCAGTATCGCCCGCTTGTTTTGAATGGCTACATCTGTAGCTAGCTTGCAAGGGTGCACACCTAGGGCTCGGCTAGTAGTTTCCCAGTTTCATACATGGAAAACAATTACCAAATTTTACTTCGAGATCAGTTTGTGTTATTCATAGAGAAATCACAAAAACACACTCAAGGATAACGTCGTGTTTTGTTTGTTTATTTGTACCTATCAATGTGCGAGAGCACTCTGACTATTTGTCTGTTTGTCTGTCTTCCTTCCTTCCTTCTTCCTGTAAGAAATACCATCTTTACAAATACAGTTAAAAGGGGAAAAATGTTTTGTTCGTGTTTCTTTATTTTTTTGTACATTCTGTATATTCTACTGTTAAAAATTATGAATGGATTGTTAATGGGGTAAATGGTAAGTTTATTATGAGATATGCAGCTCGATAACTTTAATGGGACAATGGTAGGATCTGAGGGGGCAGGGCTATACCTATTTAGAAAGCTCCTTAGGCCATGGGAGAGTTAGCTGATAGGACCTATGTGTGGTTGGACTCCTGGCTTATAACTCTCTGAGAAAGTTTTAGTGTTTTTTGTTTCAATTTGTTGTTTTTTGCACTATATATAATTGTTTTGTTGGTTTGTGGAGAGCACTGTCCAAATAAACCACCACTTTTGCACCTGAGTGCTATTGTGGCTGAGCCATCATTTATTTTTAAAAGAACTCACTTCTGTCAGATATATGCACAATGTCACTTATAGAAATGGAATTTAGAATATTTGCATTAGTACAAACAGCAAATATAGAAGAAAGTGGAAAGTCAGGATATTTAAAATATTTAATATTATATAAGTAGGCTGGGCAAACGATTTAAACATTTTTTTTAAAAGAAATAAAAAATGAGATATAATGATGTGTTCCTGCTTAACTTAGACATCGCATGACTTTAAAACCTATAAAAACAGGTTTTGAGAGTTAAAAACCACTTTTTATGCGCGAAAAATGGGTGATTTTTCTTCCTCGTGATCAGCTCAGAATCTTTGTGTACGCTGTAAGGTTTTTACTTCTTAATTAAACGTTTAAAATACACAAATTTCATAAAGACAACACACGTTTCGAAGAGAAAAAATCCCATTCTTTTCTCTTCCTGTTGTGTGAAACTGATCAGCAGGTCTTTTTTTCCCAATCAGAGGCTCTGAAAATAGCGTACCGCCCACTGCGCTCCGTCAGAGAGGGGCACGGCACCGAGAGAGGGAGGAGGCGCGGAGCTCAGCAGTACAGAACGAACGTTCTGCTGCCTGGAGCGCTTATGGCAGCAATCGCGTCTGCATTTATAACTTAGTTTTTAAAATTAATCAAGCAATATGAAGCATCTTTTACTTTTAAATCCCTTATCATTAAGCACAGCTTTCTCACCACTTAGACTACTTTTTGATACCATCCTTAGACAAAGCAGAAACTTGTTGTTCTGTCTAATGACATTACAAGTGGAAAGATTACAGTTTTTAATCGTCTTTAATTTTGTTACACATTTTAGAAACGTTTCATCCATGCAAACACCACAAAACTATTCTCGATTGTATTTCTGAATGGTATGTTACACTTAGTTCACTGTTTTAAATACATCTAATTATGAAAGTTAGGTGTTAGCATAAACTATTAGCAATCAATAATATTACATTTAGCACTGTAATAAGTTGTTCCACTTTCCCCCGCATCTTGTAAAAATATATTTTCATTGTTCAAATATACATTAAATCTGACTATCATATAATAAGTTAAATACAAAACTAAAGAAAAAATAGGGTTAAATATAATTCAAAATATTTTGCTAACAATGTTAACTGTTTATGAATAATAAAATGTATTAACTAAGGAGTAGGATGGCACAGTTGTTAGTATGCTTTTTGTTTTGTTTCTTTTTCATAAATACAACAGTAGTACCTGATGTCTCAGTGGCTTTCAAAATTAAATTATGCATGCAAACCTGTGAACTAGAAAGATAACTAAGATATCCATCCATTTATAATGGTGGCAAAGTGGTTAGCATTGCTATCTTGCAGCACTGGGGTCCTAGGTTAAATTCCTGCCATCCTGTGTGTGTGGGGTTTGCATGTTCTCTCTGGGTTACATGTTTTTTCTCCATATGTGTGATATGACTCCCTCTCGCACTCCAAAACATACTGGTAAGTTAATTGGTTTATGGGAAAACTGGCCCTGGTATGTGTGTTTGTGTCTGTCTGTCCTGTGATGGACTGGCGCTATGTCCAGGGTGTATTCTGCCTTGTGTCCGTTGCTTACTGGGATAGGCTCCAAATCCTCTGTACTGGATAAAGAGATTAGAAATGGATGGAAGTAAAGGCACTGTGTGGATGGAACTATACACAGTGTTAGAAACCCACTATGAAATGGCAGCATCTCACTGAGAATAAAATATTTTATAGTGCTGGCTTAAGGAAACAGCCTTTCCACCTCTCTTGCACATCAGTATCCATACCTAGTTATTTAAACAAATTGCCTCTAATTATAAACATCTTAATATGCTGGCTCTGTGGATCCGCATCAGCTATGTTTGCCCATTCCTTCAATTCATGTGCATCCAACACACAATTCAATGCTAGCAACTACACAAAATCTAAAATACAATCCTCATTTCAGTATCTATGTAAACATACAGTCTGTTAACTTCATCATCTTCATCAAAAATATGCCTAACCCCATTAGGAAGTGTTCTTGTTATCAGTGCATTCCTCAGCTTTCCCAAAATTATCTTCTTCTTACCAACATCTCTAGTCTTTTATCCTGCAATAACTCAGCCAACACTTAAATCCCCAAAAGCTGCTTGTGTTAATTTCTTTAAATCACAAATATCATGTGTAAATACTGGCCATGTAATACTCTGCATTGTGGAATAATAGTTTATTTTAAAGGGAACTAGAGAAACTAAGAACTAGAAAAATCAAGAAAGGCTTTTTTTTCTAGAATTAATAAATGCACATCCTGTTCACTGGGGAAATTAAATCCACACTGAGCAATCTTCAATATGTTCAGAATATGACAGCGAGAATCCTATCAGGGATGCATTACACCTGTTTTCAAGTCCTTGCACTGGTTACCTATCAGGTTTCGAGTCAACTTCAAAATCCTCATCCTCATTCAGTACCTACAGTATATGGCTTATTATCTGTCTACTCCCCACCGTTGTCCATCTGACTCTGGTCTTCTAGCTGTCCTCAAGAACATCTACATTCTGTGGGTGACAGGGTCTTCTCTAGCTGCACCCCAGAGCTCTCAATTTGTATTCCCAGTGATATCAGTCACGTACCCTGAGTGCATTTAAATCTAACCTCAGAACCTTTCTTTTCAGAAGACTTAGTGTCTGTATCTGCTTCATTTTCTAATTTTGGTAGCACCTCTAACTGCTTGTCTTTCTTATATGTATTTACTTTGTAATCTGTGGTCCTTTTATCTGTTTTTACATCTACTGTATTGCTTTGAGATGCCACTTTTAAAGGTGATATATAAAATAAAGTTTTTTATTATTGTTATAGAGAAACATGATCAGATTTTCCCTGGTTCAGAAAAAAAGATCTAAAGTATACTAGTTTGTCACTCTTCTCATTCCCTTTGCTAAATGACTTTTCATACTAATCTGATCAATCTAACTGCCTGTTTTCTGTGCTTTCTCTATCCTGCTAGATTTGCAATTATTCTGAAAATTTTCTTCTTGAATAACTCATTTCTAAATACCTTTTTTCACTGTTAACATCTTGCAGCAACTCTGCGACAAAATTTACACTTAGCTCAACCTGACAGTTCATCCTGCTTCCAACATTGAATAAAAAAAATCTTAAGATTTCTATATTTATGTCTTTATTTAGTGGTTTCATTAGTGACAAAGGCTAAACTTTCTTGGAAAAATGTCTTTTATGTGTTGCGGAAAAAACTGACTTGCTTTAACAAAATATGTTTACAAATCCTTTCACCTGGCAATCTACCTGAATGCCCAACTATCTGAGAAGCCCTCCATGAAACCATGGTTGCTATTAATTCATTTAGGGCTCACTGACAGAATTGCTGTTTTCTATGCATGCTAATTTTCTGATTCCTCACTCTGTTTCATGTTTATAGATAAGACTTTATTGATCGCAAAGGGAAATTGATGTACATGTTCATGTACATGATGAACATGTTTGCATGTTCTTTTGTAACATATACCTTTTTGTGATTTTTTTGTATATCTAAGCAAGTGTTCCTGCATCCCTCTTCTGCACTATAGTCATGGTTTTTTTTCTGTTTGCTTATTTCAAAACAACACCTGCTCCATTTCTACTATGAACTTTTTGCTCATGTGCATTTTTGTATTTTTTACACCTCTAGCACTTTAACGTCCTGAATTTTCATTTGCCTTAATTTGTAGAATGAATTAGAGTTTAAGCCTTAAAAAGCTTAAGTTTTCACTATCTTTTGTTTCTTGTCCTACAACTGTTATTATTGATCACCGAATTATTGTACTTGACATGACTTCATTCACCCTTTCCTGAACGTCTATGACAGGCAGAGAGAGTGCTGTTTCTGGTGCGATCTTTTGCAGCTGACATTTCACTGTTTTAAATGAACAAGAAATTAGATTGCTCATAAATCACTTATTCTATATAAACACAGCGTAATTGCCCTCCGAAAATCCTCTTTTTCTTGTTCGTTTTAGAGACCTTGATCGAAACTGATTTTAGATGTCTGAAAGGATTTATTTTCTCTGTATTTCCTACATTGCTTTGTCGAGATTTTAACTTTACATTTAGGCTCAGATTTCAACTATAAATCGTACAGTAATTAATAGCAGTAAATACTGATGTTTTCCTCCCTCTTACCACAAAAATATATATGTTTTGTAGCTGGGATGAACTTTATTTCGTACGCGTAGCTACTGCGATTCAGACATGGAACAGTTAAAGATGGCGGCAAATCAGGCACCCGGGGGGGGGGGCGTATTCTCGCCTCCATAACTAAATGCCAAATAGGAGTGGCTTAAGCGACATACACAGTCGTGTAACTGACAGTTTGAGGTAGCCTATCGTGTAAATTTCGCTTTGTTGCTGATAGGTTAAGCTTTCGAAACTCTGCCCCAAAGTCATGTGACTGATTTTTCGCCCTGTTTCGTTGGTTAAATGCAATGATCACAAGCACCACCATGGTAACTGGGATGTGTAGTTTTTAATTCCGTTTGAATTATAACTGTACGTACTTTCTTCATATTTGGCCAGGGCTTTAAAGAGAAGGCGCGCCAAAAAATTTCGGTGCCGTCGTTTCCACTTTAAAGGTACCCCCATGCTGGAAGAATTTGACTTCGGAACGTTTGCCCAGCGTAATATAAGCATAATTGATTTAATCAATATGTGTTTTATTTTTAGTAACTATAAGTAGATTTTTGTTAATCAAATTAAAAAAATAATCAACACAGTTAGCAACCCCTTTATAACTGTTCCCATGAAAATTCATTTTTGCAACTGTTGCCATCTTTTTTCCTTTCTGTTACAATGTGATTTTCTTTTCTCATTTAGGATACTCTCATTAAAGTTTTAATTGAATCCGTCAAGGGTTCTCATTCATTTACCCAATAGAATTAAATACCTATTTTTCAAGCACAATAGGTTACTGGTTTGTCAGAAAGATAAATAATGAGTATAGCATCTAATCTGATTAAATGGACAAGCTATCTGTAACACACTCTGATTCTGTAGAATGTTCCGAAGAGAAGTTACAGTCATAGAGCTAACTAGAGCTCACTTTTTACTGTGGAAATTGTCCAAGAGTTTCTTACAAGACAAATTTAACTTTTTAAAACATTTAAAAACTTTTTAAAACATTTAGGTTTGTTTGATTAATGCTAAATAGAGCAGCAGCAAACTTATGGGCGATTCAAACCCTAACACCTACATTACTCTAAAATGCAGATAAATATTGCATTATTACAGTCCTTTGTCAAAAAGAAGTTGGTTTTATTATACCAAGCAACATAAGAACAAATATTTTACAAGTTTTTGTAAAGCATTCTTAGCACTTCCCAAAAGTTCAGTTTTGTCTGCTAATTTATTCATTATTCAAGTAATGCCAGTAAAGATAAGCACAAGCATTATGATTAACACTTCTGTTCCAGGTGTTCCACAGTCTGACTCAGAAACATTAGTACAACAAGAATATATTCAGTTTAAAGTCTTCTTATTCAATTAAAATATGTGCATTCAAAAGTTTAACTTTATAGTTAATTATAAAGGATTCAGAAGTTAATTAAATTAGTAAAGAAAAAATGGTATGTAGTCACTAGAAATTTATGTTAGAAATGTTATTTAGATATAATGAGGTGGCACAGGGGTTAGAATTGTTCCCTTGCAGAGATATGGCCCTGAGTTCAGTTCTTGGGGTTCCCCCCAGTAAGTACGTATCCCAGTAAGTAAGATGCTTACTGGGATGGATATATACAGTGCTTTGCAAAAGTATCCACACACAATTATGTCCAACTATGTTGAATTGCAAAGGATGTAATTGTAAAGGAACTTTTAATTAAAGCCAATGTTTTATATCAAAACTGAATATTTTATAGGTAAAAACAATTGTAAGACCTGACAATAAAAATCAAAATTCAAAATGTGTTGATTTTACAGATTTTTACAACTATGAGTATATTATTCACCCATCTGAGTTAATTATGGAAGCTCCTTTGGCAGCAATTACAGCTGTGATTCTTTCTAGATACATTTCTACATTCTTTGCTCATGCTTCTTTGTAAACTTGTTCCAGCTCTGTCAGTCACTGGTGAACAGAAATTTAAAAACATGTTATTGGATTCAAGTCACTTAGTTTGCCTACAGTATGTGTACTCCATCAATTTTACTGTACCCTCAATAACATAACATGATGCTGCCACCATTGTGCTGGACATTAGGAATAGGTTTGACTGAACATCATACTATGTTGGGTTTGTACCAGACACAATGCTTTCCATTTAGACCATTTGAAATTTGTCTCCTATGTTATCTAAATGATTTATCGTTTTTTTTATTTTGCAATGGTTCTCTTCCTGGCAGCATATTGTTCTTTTATGGACATTTGCTCCTGTCTTTGCTACTAAATTCTTTAGTTCTTTAAAAACCACTGCTGACCTCATGGTGGTATCACTGACCAGTTTTCTCCTTGTCCACATGCTCAGTTTGGAGACAGAGCCTGATCTAAGCAGTATCTGGATGGCATACACCTTCCATTTCTTGATGACTGACTTCAATGTGTTCAAAGAGATATTCAGGGTCATTGATATTTTTGTACCCATCTCTGGATCTGTGCCTTTCTGCAACTTTGTTCTGTACCAGTGTTGTTTTGAAATACTCCTTTGTCTTCATGGTTGTGTCTTTGTTTGAAATTTACTGCTTGACTGAAGGACATTATAGGAGACAGGTGTTTATACTGAAATCATGTGAACTGCTATTACTGCCCACAAACAGATGCCATTCAACTAATTTGTATAAACTGCCAAAAGTAATTTTGTGCACCTGAACTCATTTAGGTTTGTCATAGCAAATTTAATTTTTTTAACCATAAAACTACTCAGTTGAAGCATTAATCCCGTGGGAGGAAGGCTTGGAGGCAGCCCATGAGAGGAAGAGGCGGAAATACTCAGAGCTTGCGGCAGAGTGCAGGGAAGGAGGATGGAGGGCAGTCATCTACTTGGTGGATCTGGGATGTCGAGGCTTTGTGGGAACATCCATTCAATGTCTACTGAGGGACCTTGGAGTGACAGGAACAAAGCTGAGGAAGATCCCGAAGGAGCTGCCTGAGGAGACAGAAAAGGGAAGCTTCTGGTTGTGGCTAAGAAGGAAAGATTAAAGCTGGGGAACGCACGGTTCATGAGGCCAGTTGCAGGATCTCATAAGCAGAGTTAAAGGAAGACTTTGGTTGTGGTTACGGAGAAAGGATAATACTGGGAAGAGATAGATCCTGAGGCCAGCTGCAGGGGGTAGCAGGGAAACATCTCTGCTACTGCCCCACCACCAGCTGATGTTCCAGGATTAAAGGGACGATACATCAATGAGGGGTGGCTCCCAGCTAATGACCCGTCAGCTGGCCCAAAGGCATTGGAGAAGGTGTGACAGGCAATAATGCCCAGCAGGTAATACACGTATCTGTACACTTAACTTTCAAGAAATGCCTGGATGAGCTCCTCAATTTGATACTAAAAAACAAATGTGGTGGATAGGTAAATGGCTTCTTCTCATTTGTAAATATTCTTCTGTTCTCATGGTAGTCACTAAACAAATTAACTGTTCTTTTTTCTTCATTCAATGATTAATTTTGCATTGTGATGGAAATCTATTATGTCTTCATCTGTCCAGATATGCAGTACATCTAAAGATTGTATGTATTGCATGATATGTGAGCTCACAGTAGCTGCATATTAAATGTTCTAAACACAGTTTCTTTCTTCTATTCCTAAGTTTAAACAAAAACCTTTCTAAATGAACCAATACAGTATGTAATCATGATGAGCCTTTATTGATCCAGTTCTGGTTGAATTGGTCTCCCTCTCCTGTTCTTTTGTTCCACAAAAATCTGTTTTCTCTCTGCTACAAAAATTCTATAATACTATAATAATAATAATAGTGTTCATTCCTGCAGATCCATGATTGTCATCGAACTATGTTTCAGGTGGTCCTCCTTCTGGTCTGTCTCTTACGATCTGGTTTGTTATTTCCTTTATCCAAAGATGATCGATTCTTCTTGGTAGTTTCCTAGCACATTGCAGTTTTAGTGTTTTCTCTCCTACAGTGAAGTCACATACTCTTGTTGTACTTTAGCCAATTTAATTTATTGTTGACTCTTTTTTGTTATTCTAAGCATACATCCTTCTATGCTGTTTGGACCATCTGCAGCTTCTTTCAGTCAATACCAGTTAGCTTCCTCATGTTTTGCATGATGTCATATAGGCAAACTAAAGGCAATCACTCATTCTGTACAATATGCTAAAGAATAACTTTGTAGGGATAAGCAGAAGAAAGTATGTAAGGGCCAGTACGAAAGCTATTAAATACTTTTTAATAGTATTAATTCATCTGCTTCCCCTAAAGAGAAGTTGTAATGGAAAGTAGATCTTTAACAAGAAATGCAATGATATTTAGATGAAAAGGTTCTCATATTAAAATTGACCTCAATGGCAAGTTTGGAGCTCAGTATATTGTTACAAATGAGAGGTTATGAAAGTGGTAAAAATCAGGAATTGACCGAGTGGTTAAGTCAGTAAGTAAAATAATTATTCATAACCCCCAACTTGTAAATGATTTCTCCAGAATACACCCAAGCAGTTGGTATAATTAGAAGCACATGAATTCTTCATTCTCTGGCACAGCTTTGGTGAAAAGAGTAATACTTCAGGCACACTTGGCTAAACAAATATTTATTACAATAAGAAGACACAAACGACACTACACACAAGAAAAACATATAAGAAATAAGTTACTCTATGTACAGTATTTACAAACAAGGTGTTTTAGAGGTCTAACATTCTAATCATCCAGAAAACCCCCCAGACTTCTACTAAGTAAGAACTTGAAAATAGATTTAGCTGTCTTGAAAATCAAACACCACATAAACAAGAGATAACACAGTAGCACATAACATCAGAGATACAGAAGAACACATTGCTGGGGCACTAAATTCTATCAGACAGCAACAGCAGACACCAAACTTATGAAGAAGTAAAAATATTTGAATTTTTTAATATTGCTGAGTGAAAAGTTAAATAGATCATGGATTCATGAGCAGCAATCAGTTAAGGCACTAACTCTGTGTGGGTTATAACTTATAGTACAGGCATTACTGTGTTGACCTGGGTCATGCTGGGTCATGTCACAAGTTGGCAGTGGCCAAATCTGGAACTCCCAAAGCAGTGATGCACAATTGATGCACAACTAGATGTGGGTGTAAATCACAGCATTCTCTGGTTTTAGCTGCATTTGCCAGCTGCATTGTTTGCAGTGATGTCAATGAAAGACACACTACTTTTCCACTCTTTTTCTTGTTTAGACGCACAATGTGGCTTATAGTAAATTTCTCTGCCAGGTGTGTTTTGGAGGATCATGTTTGCAAAATGTGAGATTATTTAACTATAAAACTTTAAAAACAAAAATGAAGAAGGTGCCCGAAGCAAGAGGAAAACCAAGCAAAAACTTCGGAGTTCGGGGTGATATTGCATTAAAACTGGAAAATGGGATCACAGTAAAAAAAGTCATCTGTGCTGAAGAATTATGTGAAGAAAATTGTTTAAAGGAGGGCCAATTTGATAAACAATGAGATTTCAGATTGAGCAAAATTTCAGATTAAACATTGACTGAATATTCTGCTAGAGATTACACTGTATGTTTACAAATCATTTTTTGTACTTCAACACTACAAAAAGCCCACATTAGCAAAATAGTTTCTAAAACAGCAAAAGAAGTGTTTGGTGAGATAATCTCACAATTCTACTGTACTACTCAAAGCTCCCAACAATTTATATATATATAATTTAAAAGATGTACATAATGTACACATATTACCACCAGATACTACTCAGTGAAATGCTGTGCTTTTTTTCCTGTTTTTTAAATCTCATCTTGCACTTTCAAAGCTTTTAAAATAAATCACTGCAGGCAACTGTGGGCACAAGACTGTTGTGAACATGTAAGGCAATGAAGTAAAGCAATGTAGTGAATTTTTTTCTTATTGTTTGCAGTATAGGACTAAGATGAGCTAAGAATTTCTTTAATTAAAAAACACCACAGTTTAGATATGGTTATTGTTTTGTGTACTCTTAACGTTGCAACTTGGTGACATTTGCTATGTACTGCTACAGTTGGTTTTTTATTATTCAGCGTTCCTTCAAAATATGAATATTGTTACAACCTGCCTGAATTGGTGACAACTATGGAATTAATTTTAGAAATCACTGGATTCCCACTTGTAGAATAAATTTAGAAGACAATGAAATTGAAACTGTTCTGTATTTTTGGAAATACTTGGGATTTTGTATTGAAATGGCAATTTCTGTATAAAAATCTGTCTAGTTACCTGGCGCTCCTTTTTGGAAACAATGATAGCTACTGTTATGATTTAAATCACACATCAGGGTAATTGGTATTATTATCACTTCATAAATAAACTGAACTAAGAAGGTGCAAATATTCAAATTGTAGTTACAATTAACTGTTTTTGTGCTTACACTATTTCTAATAAAAATGCATGTTTAGAATAAACTAAAGTAGCTTTCTTTTAGATAAAATCTTTTGTTGATTTACTGAACAAAACAGAAAACTTTGATAATGATATGCAACCAAATTACAATACTGTATTGCTGCTGGCTTTTTGTTTGCAAGGGTTTTCTTGATTCTACTTAGCAGAAACCTGTAATCAAGTACTGGGTTTTTAATTTGTGATTAACAGGTCTGTCAAATATTTGATTTCATCCAGATTCAGATTTTGATTTTCTTTCTAACTGTAGACCTGACAGTGTCTTAGAAGTTCCAGGATTGGAATTTTTGACATAGAGGCTTTCTAAGAGTTACTGTGACAGAAGAGAATCTGTAAACCAAACCGTCAGTACACAATCTAAAGTACTTAAATGTGAAAAATCAGGGGGGAAAAGTAATATCTCAGTACTATTTTAGTCCTGGATTTTCATATTACTATCCAGGGAGAAGGTTTCCCTCTGCACTATAATTTTCATAACAATGCCCCAGTATGGTGTCTGGGGATATAGTACTGTAAGAAGTGACTTCCTTCAGAAAAAGACCTTTAACTGAGGTCCTGACAATTTAATTTGGTCTTTAAAGATCTCAAGGCAATACTTGCAATATGGGGTATGACACATGTGTTCTGCCTATATTCTACTTCAGACTATCTGGTAAATCGAAAGTTATTTGTTAATTAAATTGCTGAAACAATTTCTCAAAAGTTTAAAGGAACTGCTGGCATGCAAAAACTGGCACACATTACCCTAGTACATACATGTAAACATAATTTGGGAATCTTTAGAAAAAATAAATAGTGCTTTCAAATGCACTATACACATTAAATGATGTATTATTTCTTATGTTTAATTTGTAATTTCTATTTGTGCCTTTCTATCCCACATCCATTAATCCTTAATGTCCTGAATGTCCAGTCATTAATAAATTTTCCTTTCTGTCTGCTATGCATCTCATGCTAGAAGGGAAAAAACTTTTCTTTAAAACTTGCAAAACTGTTCCATCTGTCATTTTTCACACTTCATGACCCATAATGTCTATAAGATAATTGGTATCAATTAAAGAAGAGATACAGTTCTCACTCAAAATCACAGGAAAACGAGAGTGGCTGGAGAAAATCCTAATGGTCATTTTTGTGTGGAAATCTAAGAGCACCATAATAAATGAAAACCCACCCATACCTAACTTATTGATAACAGTAGCAAACACTCCACCCTCCAGGCCTTATGATAACCTTCATTTGCTGAACCCAACAAATTAACCTCAAAGTTAAGTGTGATTTAATGGTGTTTATTCTAATCAGGATTAGATGTTATTTACTGTAATTTTATTGTATTTTATTTAGGGAGAATAAAGGAACAATATTTATTGATCCTTCAAAAAAATGTTTTGTAAATTGCCACAACATTCAGTTATTGTTCATATGTTGGTAGGTACAGAGCCTGCTCTATTTCACAATTTATTTTTTTCAGAATGGCAGAACAAAAATATCAATACTGTGAAA